>NC_142928.1:33545679-33575679 GCF_046866305.1 Octopus bimaculoides
ACTCAGGACGCAAAGACGGACGAAATACTGGTAAGCATCTTAGCCAGTGTGCTATCGATTCTGCCAACTCGGCACCTTCTTATCCGGAAGTACGAAAAGTCTTTAGTCAAATTCTTTTTGAGATGAAGCGTTAAATTTCAATCAAATAAAGAAGCGTTTAACAAGAAATTCTTAGAAGTTAAACAAGCACTTGCTAATGGCTACGCAAACATACAACTAGATCAAGCTGTAGAATGATACAATTATAAATTTTCCAAACCGGATACAACGATAATAATACCCTGTAAAACACAAAGCGCACATTTCCTGTTCTACATGAGCGAAATGCTAAGGAATGCCTGAATATGCCATTAATAAAACTCGTAAAACACAACCCATTCACCACACCTAATCACACACTAACCTTAAAATATATATTATAAGAAAAACACACCAGAATTAAAAATCTCATCAGTACAAAACCACGAACTTGTAAGCCCACAGAATGTGGGATTACTTCAGATAACCCATATAATAAAGGTATTTCAATGTAAATATGAAAGTTATAAATTTCATGACTCGCGCTATTACATAAAATACACAAATACATTTTCTCGTTGGTTGACTATGCATTTACAAGTCGCTATTACAGCAAATAATATAATACTACACGCGAAATAAAATAGATGTTGTCATACTACACAGGCGTGGCTGTGTGGTTAAGAAGCTCGCTTTGCAACCATGATGTTTCGAGTTCAGTCCCACTGCGAGGCACATTTTTGACTACTGCCTTGTGAGTGGAACTGGTAGACGGAAATTGTGTAGAAAACTGTCGTGTATATATATATATAATAAAATTACAATAATAAAGGATAAAATCGGTAAAACTTTGATCAGTGGCCAGCATATCAAGTAAACCTATTAAGGTGAATTCATATATTGAGATTTATAACAGTACAAAATACAATTATAATTAAGGGCTTAGGGTGCCACGCCTATATGCTTAAAAGAGACGCTAAATTGTCGAATCACTCCAAATCATCACGTATATAACACTATAATAAATCTCTATAAACTTAATAGGTCTATTTTATATGCTGGCCACTGATCAAATTTTTAACGATTTTATCCATTATTATTATAATTTTATAATTGAATAGTTTCTATTCACTTCGGGACAGTCTAGTCACTTCTGGACTACACTGGCCAAATACACACGTGCTGAGATAGACTACGAAATTCGATGTGGATGTAGCTGTGGTGTTTGTATTTAATCCCGGCCTTCCATTTGCTTCCCTGTGGATATGTATAAATATCTCATTTATTTCCCTTAGTATGCTTTGCAGATGAGGAAAAGTCATTAGACTAATCCAGAAATTGACCAATCCAAGGCTAACTATTATTTTATGAATTTCTGTCAGCTTACTCCCTGGAGTTCAGCACGTGTGTTATAAAAGTGATAATTTGAAGTGGTTCTATGATTTACCGTCTCTTTTCAACATATAGGCATGGTACTCAACGTCCTTAATTATAATTGTATTTTATACTATTATAAATCTATCTATCTATATATATATATATAATAAAAATAATATATATATATATATATATATATATGCATATATACGTGCATACATGTACATACTTACATATATATGTATACACATATGCATATATG
Source organism: Octopus bimaculoides (assembly GCF_046866305.1). Lineage (NCBI taxonomy): Eukaryota > Metazoa > Mollusca > Cephalopoda > Octopoda > Octopodidae > Octopus > Octopus bimaculoides. The sequence goes on from NC_142928.1 coordinate 33,547,337, forward strand.
GGTACAAGATATCACAAAAAACGTGAACAACATGAAAAACGAGAACATAATATGCAAAAACATGGAAAACGAACTTTTCTTCGAACAACGAAAGAAACAAATGCAAAAGCGAGACAGGCAACATAAAGAACAATCCCTTCATCAGTTGTCCACTGTCTTATCTACTCCGCATTTCAAAAAAAAAGTGGACAACTGATGAAGGGATTGTTCTTTATGTTGAGAAGATCTACCCTAGTACTTATTCTATCGGTCTCTTTTGCCGAGCCGCTAAGTTACGGGGACGTAAATACACCACTATCAGTTGTTAAGCTATGCTGGGGGGACAAACACAGACACAATATATATATATATATATATATATATATATATATATATATATATATATATATATATATATATATATATATATACGACGGGCTTCTTTCAGTTTCCGTCTACCAAATCCACTCACAAGGCTTTGGTCGGCCCGAGACTATAGTAGAAGACACTTGCCCAAGGTGCCACGCAGTGGGAATGAACCCGGAACCATGTGGTTGGTAAACAAGCTACTTACCACACAGCCACTCCTGCGCCTATTTGTTTACATTCCCTTAACTTAGCGCTTCGGTGAAAATACACTGATAGAATAAATAGTGGGTTTGATCTGTTCGATGAAACCTTTCAATGTGATGCTACTGTTATTCCGTTCATTTCGGCACCGAATTAATTTCTGATCAAAGGCGCCCCTCCCTTTACTTCCCTTCTTATTTATTTATTTATTTATTTATTTATTTATTTATTTTATTCATTTATTTATTTATGCATTTATTTATCTATTTATTTATGCATTTATTATTTTTTTATTTCAGATTGATAGAGTGTGATTTGAAGTAACTTTTGGGGCTATTTGCTGTAGGTTGAACGATTACAGACAGACTTCCTCATTGGTTGGAGCCATTTGAAGTTGATAAGATAACGAATTCTAAAATTGCCGGATTTTGATTTTCTCGCTAAAGTTTACATTTTCGTTCACATTCGCACAAATACACACATACACACGTGTGCGTTCATATTGTGTGCGTGTGTGCGTACATGTGAATGTGTGCGCGTGTGTGTGTAAAATCGATGATTCACTTCCTTGTTACATAGAGTCTAGCACAATTCATTCCTTCAGGTTTAGAAGTTTGAACGAAAGAATTACACGAAACTGATTACCGAGGGAGTGATTCATTTACTTTATACAAATAAACTCTTTTAGATGATATAAAAAAACCTTAAATGATGTCGGAGAGAAGGTAAATATATAAGATTATGCCAACTGATAAAAATATATATGATTACGCCAGTTGATAAAAAACAAATATAATACAGATAATATATTTCATTGGTTGTTTAATATTGCTATCATATTTCGGAAAAGATTCCCCTTGTAAAATGTAACAAAGAAAACAATCCAAGAGTTTGGAGAAAAAATGTTACTGTTGGCAGGCCAGTCTGGTAAGTTGAACCATCACATTAGGATGGCCCACCCACAGTAACACTTTTCCTCCAAACTCTTAGATTATTTTCTCTCTTATATTTGATAAGGGGAATCTTTCTCGAAATAAAACGCAAGCATTAAACAACGTATGTTAGGATATACAAAGTCTTCTTCTTGATTTCTTATTCAGTGGCCTCATCTTACAAGATGTTGTTTAACTTATCACCTGCATAAAACAATATTCTTCTCGATGCATTAAATATTCTTTTCCGCAGCATAATAGTGTATATAGGTTTCTTCGTTTGTTTGTAATCGGTGTTTTTGTTGTCTTTTCTTCTTTTATCGAACATCTTAAACATTACCAATGACTGGTTGACACACGCGGGTGCGTGCATGCACTCTTACACACTCACGTGTGTGTGTGTGTGTGTGTGTGTGTGTGTGTGTGTGTGTGTGTGTGTGTGTGTGTGTGTGTGTGTGTGTGTGTGTGTATTCATATGTTTATCTTACTGTTGTCTCAGTCACCAGACGACAGCAATACTGAAGTACCACCTTGAAGAATTTTAGTCGAACGAATGGATCCCAGTGCTTATTATCGTTTAAATCCTGTTACTTATTTTATCGGTCTCTTTTCCGAACCGCTAATTTACAGGGACATAAACACACCGACACTGATTGTTCAGCGGTGGGCTGGAATGGACAAATACAGACGCAAACACACACACACACACACATACATGTATGTGTGCGCGTGCGTGATGTGTGTGTGCGTGTGTGTGTGTATACGGGCTTCTTTCAGTTTCCATCTACCAAATCCATTCACAAAGCTTTGATCTTGCCCATGGTGCCAAACAGTGGGACTGAGCATAAGACCACATGGTTGGTGAAGGAAGCTTCTTACCACAGAGCCAAGAAATATAAAAATACAGGCTCATATATACCACAAGACATAAAGATATCACCTTTCGGTTACGTATCGCGGTTCTTCACCGAATGACGTTATTAGATAAAGGCTGTTTTCTAAAAATTTATTTCAGGAAGTAAAAACAAAAATCTAGAGTTAATATATAAGGCATTTATGCAGTTCCAAGTGGCTTATTGTTTTATTCAAAATCCTCGTTGGATACTTAAGTCAATTGTTAGACGTTTAGTTAATTCTGAAAAGCTATTTTAAAGATATTATTTAGCAAAAATTTCGAGGAAAATAACTGTATAATTACAAAAGTACTTCTCATCGACAGCATCGTTTTCAAGATCAGCTGCCTCGTGGACATGAATGTGTAATCAAAAGTCCAGAGAAAAGAAAACATTTATTGTAAATTAATACGGAACTTACAGCTCTTGTACCCTGGCTATAAATTGTCAATTGTACCTATCACCATAGGCATATTAGGCTATGTACCAACAAATTTACACAAAAACCTAGAAATAGTAGGTTTTTCGAAGAAAGAGCAAGGGAAACTGGTGTGGATCCTCCAGATCCAATCTATTTGTGGCACAGAGAAGATTTGTAAGACATTCCAAAGATTCTCCATTTGAAAGTCTTTGGGTTTGTGCATCGACAGCTCAACCAACACACCAACTCAACCACATAATTACAAACATCGGGAATTTTCTAAACTCAAAAAGTTTTATGGCTTTATTAGGAACTTAAGTAAAACTCAAAGAAAAATCATACATACATACATGACAGTGTGGTAAGTAGCTTGCTTACCAATCACAAGGTTCCGGTTTCAGTCCCACTGCGTGGCATCTTGGACAAGTGTCTTCTACTATAGTCTCGAGCCGACCAAAGCCTTGTGAGTGGATTTGGTAGACAGAAACTGAAAGAAGCCCGTCGTATATATGTATATATATGTGTGTGTGTGTGTATGTTTGTGTGTCTGTGTTTGTCCCCCTAGCATTGCTTGACAGCCGATGGTGGTGTGTTTATGTCCCCATCACTTAGCGGTTCGGCAAAAAAGACCGATAGTATAAGTACTAGGCTTACAAAGAATAAGTCCCGGAGTCGATTTGCTCGACTAAGGGCGGTGCTCCAGCATGGCCGCAGACAAATGACTGAAACAAGTAAAAGAGTAAAATAGATACATACATACATACATACATACATACATACATACATACAAGAAGTTATTGGTGAAACTCTAGCTACTGTGATCCAGAAACTCCACGATGGAAAAGCACCTGGAAGAGACTTGATTGTTGGATATTGGTACAAGAAGCTAACATTATACCGACCATATCTTATCAATCTGTACCAACAAGCTCTCATTGGGAACAGTAGCATACTACACTGGTTAGCTCTGGCAGAGACAAAGTTGATCTCCAAATACAGAACCATGCACATAGCAAAATACTGCATGCCAGAACTTAATGTATAAGATATATACAGCATGTTTAAACCTCTTCCTCCAGGACGATTGTGAAACCAATAACATCATCACAGAAGAAAAAGCAGCTGCAAAGAAGGAAGTTTGAGAATGTGCCGAGCAGCAAAATTGTGATGTCAGAGGTGCGAGAGCATAAGAGGAACCTAGTTTCAGTGTGGCTAGACCTACAAGAAAGCCTTTGACTCTGTTCCCCATTCACGGATGCTGGAAGCCCTTCAACTTGCTAAAGTTTCAGTGAGGATAGTCAAAGTCATAGCTGACCTGACTTCATCGTGGGCTACCATCTTGAAATTAAACACAAAAAGTGACTGTATTAACACCGATAGAATACAGTATCGTAAAGGCATATTCCAAGGGAACAGCCTCTCTGTAATGTTGCTTATACTTTTTGTAAACCCCTTGTCATTCGTGTTAAGGAAGTTTGAAGGAACAGAAATACTTAAATTAAATTCTTTGTGGATGACTTGAAACTTTATGCGAAGAATATGAATGAAATAAAAAAAAGAGCCTTGATCTAGTTACAACATTCTCAAAGGATGTAGGGTTGGAGTTTGGTCAGGATAAATGTTATATGGTGGGAAAATGGGGAAAACTGCAAACCAGACTAACAACATCTCCATCAATAATTTGACTGTTTCCCCTATATCTGACGAGGAATGTTACAGGTATCTAGGGGTGGAAGAAAACATATCTTACAATGGCACTTGTAACAAAACACGTGTCACTAAAGAATATTATAGCCGAATAAAGAAAATTTCGACCTCAGAACTCTCTGCGTTCAATAAAACAGTGGCCCACAATGTGTTTGCAGTTCCAGTATTCATACCAAAATTTGGGCTGCTTGATTGGACGCTTGGTGAGATCCGAGCCATTGATGTGAAAACTCGAAGAGCACACATAATTTCCACATAAACAGTGACGTAGATCACCTCTACCTAAAAAGAAAACAAGGCAGCAGAGGCTTAACCTCGATCCAAAATGCCTTTGAATGTCGTATCATATCCCTTCGGCAACGTCTTTTAATCACCAAGTGTCTAAGTGCATCCCTTGATCAAGTTTGCATACATGTGGCTGATAACATCATAAGACTTGGAAAGCAGCTCCTTGAGCAACATTCTTTGTCTGATAACCTAGAATACATGCCCAAAGAGGTCACACGGCTCTACCACAACGTATCGTTACATGAAAAGATGAGAATATATGGGCAGAAGACTATGCATGGATATGTTAGTAGAAAGCTCCGAGATGACTGTAACATCGATCATCAAAGCGGTTTAACATAGACCAATAGCCGGATTACTACCTCCCACTTTGAAGGGTATGCGTTTGCAATCCAGGAACAGCAAGTATCTACCAAGTACCTGATGCACAAAAGGGAGAGAGATGCAGGAAAAACATTAAAATGTGACAACCGATACAGACTTTGTGGAGTTCACACTGAAGATATCACCCACATCATAAGCAGCTGTCCAAAAATGTCATCACGGTATTATCTACCCATGAGGCATGACGTTGTAGCTAGGACACTCTATAATGAAATCTATCGGAAAGATAACCCTAAAGACAAAGAAATAAGAACCCACAGTATGGTAGAAGCCATAGCTACTCATAATAAAAAGGAGTACTGGTGGAATGTTCCAGTGAAGACCTCAATAAAATGTAAACACACCAGACCTGATAAAATTATTTGGGATAGAGAAGAAAAACTGTGCACAGTTGTGGAAAGTAGCTTCCCAGCGGATGTTAACATAAAGCTGAAAATCATTGAAAACTATTAAGAAATCTAGTTACTCTATCCAGATTACAAATTCAGGCGTGCTAACATTTCTGCCAGCTCGCCGCCTGTCAACATTTCTAGCAAGTAGTACCCCTCCAAACATAAAAGTTATTATATTATATACTCTCTTTCGTGAGGTGTATGGGTCATTATGTCATACTTTGGTTCATGTGAAGAATAGGAATAGTATTTTATTAAGAGACTCCAAAAACATCTTAAAACGATGGGAGGGACATTTCAATGAATTTCTGAATCGAACATCAGTTGTTGATGAAAAAAGCATTGATATGATTTTACAGAATGCACCCATTGAGTGCTTAGATGACACCCCGTCAGTGGAGGAAACAATAAAAGCAGTATCAAAGCTGAACAATGGCAAAGTACCGGGAGTTAATAGTCTGAATGTAGAACTATTACATACATACATACATACATACATACATACATACATACATACATACATACATACATACATACATAGTTAACAAAACATGGCTACGAAATTAGCCACATAGAGATAGGCGATACAGACATATATGACTACTCGTTGATGTCTAAGTTCCTGTGTGTCTTGTTTCTGGGTTCTTTATTGGCAAGAAATATGACAAATAATACAGCACAACACACACGCGCACGCACACACATATGTAAATGTGACTGAATGTAGCAGTCGGAAATTATGCGGAAGCCTGTCGTATATAAAATTGTGTGCACGCGAACGTGTCCCTGAACGTTCACTAGACAACTGGCACTGCTTTTTTTTTTAAGCCGAGGTAGCTTAGCAGTTCGACCAAAAGAATTAATAGAATAAGTACAAGAGTTATAAGGAATGAATATGGGTTCCATTTGATAGAGTAAACCCGTCAAAGCTGTCCTCTCAGCATGGCTACAGTTCAAACAAGTAAAAGAATAACAGAACAGTATAACATTTTACTTACGATAATTATTATAGACTAGCAGATATACCCAGCGTTGCTCGGGATTACAATGGCATAGTTTTTTTTACATATATACAAAGATACACACACACACACACACACACACACACACACACACACACATATATATATATATATATGGACATTGTTGGCACTCCGTCGTTTACGACGTCGAGGTTCCAGTTGATCCGATCAACGGAACAGCCTGCTCGTGAAATTAACGTGCAAGTGGCTGAGCACTCCACAGACACGTGTACCCTTAACGTAGTTCTCGGGGATATTCAGCGTGACACAGTGTGTCAAGGCTAACCCTTTGAATTACAGGCACAACAGAAACAGGAAGTAAGAGTGAGAGAAAGTTGTGGTGAAAGAGTACAGCAGGGTTCGCCACCATCCCCTGCCGGAGATTCGTGGAGTTTTAGGTGTTTTCACTCAATAAACACTCACAACGCCCGGTCTGGGAATCGAAACCGCGATCCTATGACCGCGAGTTCGCTGCCCTAACCACTGGGCCATTGCGCCTCCATATATATATACACATACATACATACACACACACACACACACATACACACACACACATACATATATGTATGTATGTATATACATACATGTATATTTATACATAGTGAAACTATTAAAAGTGAAACAATATAAAACTGAAACTATTTATAACTGTTATTCCGTTGAAGGTTTCTATTTTATTCTTCGAGTTTTGAGACAGAATACGGAAACGTTGCCAATGTTGCATTGTTTTTATCCCTCAAAATTACATTTTGACACTCCTGAGGTCTCATAGTATTGCCATGTAAAATTTGATTTGATTTGGTTTAGCCGTTTGAGAATGCATTGGGAACAGAGATACAAAGGATTTATATATATCTTCTAATATATAAAACAGAGATGTCTGTGTATTCGCTTTTCACGTGAAATCGACTTCACCAAATGCTTCCATACTTGTGATGCATGAATAATTTGACCTCGGATAAATGTTAGGCTCTTCATTTGATTTTTTTTATTAAAAATAAATAATATTGCTTTATATTTATGATTTACTTCTTTAAAAAGGTTCCTCAATGTCAACTTCCGGTATTGACGTAACAACGGCACAACGCTTCACTCTCTATTTTGACGTTTTTGTACCAAATGCTTACATACTTGTGATGAAATGTCAACTTCCGGTATTGACGTAGCGTGCATGTAGTATTTACACACTCTCTCTCTCTCTTTCATACACACGCACACACACACACTCACACACAAAGATCTATGCATATTTATGCATGTACGTATACATGACCTCTCTCTCTCTCACTCTCTCTCTCTCTCACTCTCTCTCACTCTCTCTCTCTCTCTCACTCTCTCTCTCTCTCTCTCTCTCTCTCTCTGTCACACACACACACACACGTCCATTTCATCTGATGTGTGATACTCTGTGTGTGTGCGTATGTGTACGTGCGGGCGGGCGGGCGGGCGGGCGTGCGTGCGTGTGTGGGGGGTTCCAAAATCGCCATTTATTTCAATTACTCTTCTGAGGATATTCACGTAAATCATTTTTTTCATTTAATCCCCACTTTAATTTTCGTAAAAGTTTCCAAGTACCAATGAGGCTTTTTGGCGCATCTTCAATTTTCCCATTCATGAGAGGCGCCCAGCCATCATTCATCTGAGAGTCCATCTACAGAATGTCCTCAAATTTCTATACAGCATATTTTGCTTTTTTTCATCCAGTATATAAGCAACAATTTCATTCCCGGGCAACGCCGGGTGCCTCTGCTAGTATATATATATATATATATATATATATATATATATATATATTTTCATTTCATTTACATTTTATCTAGTTTCAGCTCATGAGCTGTGGCCATGCTGGGGCACCGCCATTTGGTGTTGCTACACAATTTTACTTCATGAATTTTACTTCAGGAATTGACATTTGGTGCATGAGAGAGTTTGATGCAGCTGCTCTCATCTGCGCCTCCTGCCGTGAAGTTGGTTCATCTGGGACACCTGACAGGAAGAGGTCTAGCCTTTTCTTGAAGACACCTACATCCACCGCATGCAGGTCTCTCAGGTCCTTCGGGAGGATATTGAAGAGCTGTGGACCTTTGAAGCCCAGGCTATTGCAGTATCTTGTCCTACATCTTGATGACAAATTTGGAGTCCTTGGCACTATGCAATGGCGTCCAGTTCTTTTATTTGTGTAACTTTCGATGCCAAAGTTTGGGACAATTCCTTCGAGGATCTTCCAGATGTATATTATGGCATATCTTTCTCGTCTACGCTCTAAGGAATAGAGTCTTAATCTCTTGAGTCTTTCCCAATAGCTTATATGCTGCATAGAGGCTATTTTCTTCGTGTAGCTTCGTTGGATTGCCTCAAGTTCTGAGATTAATACAAAATTATCTCCTCTTGTTATAAGGAGCATAAAATATTTCACTCCTAAATGCATGAACGTTGCCTCTTATACCTAGATGAGTGGTTGATATATTTATCAACAACTTTCGTGACACAATTAAAAGTTTACGGTTCGGCAAGTGGTTTGATAGTAACACCTATTTATTTATTTATTTATTTATTTATTTATTTTGCATCTACACTTCAATTGTATTGAATATGAGAGATTAGGTCACCGACCCAACAAGACAGTCGTCGTGTAGTCCTTGCTTGATCAGCAAGAAATGGAGCTCTGCTTTCGATTGAGAGAAACATTTGAAATCAGCACTACAATACGAATTCTGGTCAGTGCATGTATCAATAGATTACATAATTGTTTCTGGTGACAGTGAGTAGTAGTCAGTGGCAGAAAGAGAAAAAGAGTGGGGGAGAAAGTGAAAAGAATTATGGCCACTGTCACTCATGAACTGTTCAACCTTCGACCATAGGCTCATCAATCCTCATCGGCTAGCTGTGTACTCAACCACACACGCGCACACACACACACACAGTTATATACATACATACATACACACATACATACATACATACATACATACATACATACATACATGCATACATACAGTTATCTATATACGTACATTTATGCCTGCATGCATACATAATACAAACATACAAACATAAAAACATACATACATGCATACACACACACACACACACACACACACACACACACACACACACACACACACACACACAACATACCCATATCGACAATAGTATAGCCAGGTGGATGAGAGTCCTTAGGCGACGCTTTTATGGGGCTCCTATAGGCTGAGGAGCCGGGTCGTGACAAACTCAAGGTCTACCCCGAGAGCCATACACTCTCACTACCACACTATGTGTGTGTGTTTGTGTGTGTGTGTGTGTGTGTGTGTGTGTGTGTGTGTGTGTGTGTGTGTGCGTGTGTGTGTATTTGTATGTGTGTGTATTTGCATCTGTGAGTGTTTTGTAAGTAATATATGCAAAGTTTGTATATATGCATGTATGTTTATGAGGAAATTTACAAGTGAATACTAGGAAGTAGTCACTTATCGCTTGGGAAAAAACGTTGGGGAAATTACATTTTAGCGGAATGTTTATCATCGCGTCTTCAATTCAGTGTAAACTGTGTATTCTTATAAAATAATAATAATAATAATAATAATAATAATAATAATAATAATGATAATAATAATAATAATAATAATTGGTTTTCCGCACGTACAGATTAATGTTATTTCTTTACTACCCACAAGGGGCTACACACAGAGGGGACAAACAAGGACAGACAAACGGATTAAGTCGATTATATCGACCCCAGTGCGTAACTGGTACTTATTTAATCAACCCCGAAAGGATGAAAGGCAAAGTCGACCTCGGCGGAATTTGAACTCAGAACGCAGTGGCAGACGAAATACCGCTAAGCATTTCGCCCGGCGTGCTAACGTTTCTGCCAGCTCGCCGCCTTTAACAGATTAATGTGTGTCTTATCCAGAGCCGTCGAGACACGCGGACCAATGGCTAAATGATTAGATGAGGATATATGTTTTAATCGAATCTTGAAGGGATTTACGTAAAGAAGATCAGCGTTATAATCTGTTTATTGCAGTTTTGTCTGATTAATCGTTAGTTTACCATCCTCTTTCTAATTGCGATTATCTATGTCTCATAGCATGAAGTTTATTATTCATCTACATACATTCCTTTTGTCATTACTACTACTACTACTACTACTACTACTACTACTACTACTACTACTACTACTACTACTACCACATTCTTCTATTATAATTTCATTAACATCTAGGATGCTTTATAAGGATATTTAAAATGAATGGTATAGTCGACCTCTACAGGATTTGAACTCAAAACATAATGGGCTGTGACTAAATACTTAGTAATGTACTAAGGAGTTGGGTGGTGGGGGTCAACGGTGGGTGGTCCACTCCGGGAGGAACTTTTCAAGGGACAGCACTTCTGAGTTTCGCTGTATAGGGGACAAGGGTGGCAAATTCAAGAACTGCGACCAAGCTAGGGAGACGTTTTAAGGGTTTAGTTGAACAAATCGGCCCCAGTATATATATTTTTTTGAACACTCATACGTCGTCTTCGACGGGAGAGTCCATCATGTATGTATGTATGTATGTATGTATGTATGTATGTATGTATGTATGTATGTATGTATGTATGTATGTTTTCTTCTATTTTTATTTATCTAAAGTGTTCAAGGCAGCGAGCTGGCAGAATCGTTAGCACGCCGGGCGAAATGCTTAGCGGTAGTTCGTCTGTCTTTACGTTCGGAGTTCAAAATCCGCCGAGGTTGACTTTGACTTTCATCTTTTCGGGATCGATTAAATAAATACCAGTTACGCACTAGGGTCGATATAATCGACTTAATCTGTTTGCCTGTCCTTGTTTGTCCCCTCTGTGTGTAGCCCCTTGTGGGCAGTAAAGAAATAAGAAACGTTAGCACGCCGGGCGAAATGCTTAGCGGTATTTCGTCTGTCTTTGCGTTCTGAGTTCAAAATCCGCGGAGGTCGACTTTGCCTTTCATCCTTTCGGGATCGATAAATTAAGTACCAGTTGCGTACTTAGGTCGATCTAATCGACTGGCTTCCTCCCGCCAAAATTTCGGGCCTTGTGCCTAGAGTAGAAAAGATTTATCTAAAGTGTTCACGCAAAGAAGATGGTTTCCGACAAAAATTCAGAGCTCCATCGCTGAAATATTATTTTAGCGTCAATGTCATGTCTCAATGGGCGGTTTTATCGTGCTGAAATTTTTAGCAGCAACTGACCACATACGCAATGTCTTACACAAAAACGTGACATAATCAACATTTTCGGTTGCATCTTGGGGTTCCAAGGACTTCACTGTTTCCTCTATTAAAACTTTTAAAATTTAACAAAGTAAAGTTTAATATAAAAACATTTAACTGGTTTTATATATAACTTGACACGAACACAAGCATTAGTACATAGGCAGATCTGTTCAGTTTGGCTCACAGATTTTTTAATTAATTTTTTTTAACTAAACAGTTTGAAACTTTGTATACTGGTGTAATTTCTCACGCAGAACACAGTTTACTTTGAACATTTTTGACAAAATTTCGTATTTTAGAAGTTATTTCGTGTTAAAGTTGTCGTATTTTGGGTAATTCTAACCGATCAACGACGTGTATTCAGTTGAAGATAGCTATTGCTGTTTGCGATAGTAATCGAAGAGGAACAACTGCAGTGAACCACTATGATCCTTTAAGTAATTGAGTTGCAACAGGCCCTACATTATTCAGCAATAACCGTTATAAGAAAAGAAAGATAAAGAAAACGAAGAAAATAAACTTTTGTTTCATATATATATACTCTAGTTCCCTGATATCCGTCTTGATACCGACAGAATTTTAAACAGAATGAGTAAATATGTTCATAGCTGTTATTATATGTTCTTGCTTTTATTATTAAAGTTAATTCATCCTGCTGAAAGATTAAATACACGAACGACTATCCTATTGCAAGATCCGGTACTGGGGTGTTATTGATAGGAACCTGATAAGTTATTGCTCTTCCTATGTCTCATTAATAATAGATACAAGGAAACATACTGAATCTGTATGTGGTGTGGTTTCACATATGTAATATAGTTGATGGAATCTTCAATTACGCCATGTAAATTAGAAGGCAAAACTATCTCTCAGGATATTTAAAATATGAATGTTTCTAATTTAGGCAGAGCGCTAGCAAATTTTGAGGGGAAGGGTTTAGTCAATTACAATATTCTCTCTCAGCGCTTGACTGGTACATTATTTTATCGACTTTGGCGGGATAAAAGGTAAAATTTATGGCTGGGATTTGAACTCAGAAATGTAAAGGGCTGAAATAAATACCACAAGGCACATTTTTCGGACTCTCTAACGATTCTGACAAACCACAGCTTTGCATTGTATATCAGTTTCCTCATTCTGCCAATCTCCCAAAATATAAAACATGGAAATACAAGACTATAATGCTGCTGGTTAGGAATAGTTACAATAAGGCTGCGGGAAAGTACTTCAAACAGTAGAGCCTTACATTTGTAATATAGTGAGTTGAAAAACTCGATTAACTGAGATTTTCTATACTGAGATTTTCTATGTTTTGTTGAAAGTGAGTTAGTTACAAGATCGAAAGCATTTTGTCTAACGTGTTAACGATTCCACCAACTCGTCGCCTTCTGCTCTACGATAATAATGGTAACAATTTTTGACACAAGGCCAGCAATTTCAGGGGATGGGAAAGATGATTATATTGACCCCAGCGTTCAGCTGGTACTTATTTTATCGACCTCGAAAGGATGGAAAGCAAAGTGGACCTTCGCGGCAGAATTTGAACACAGTATATGAAGGCAAACGAAATGTCGCTAAGTATTTTGCTTGGCGTGCTAACGATTCTGCCAGCTCGACACCTGCCCAATAATAATAATGATGTCAAATTTTGGTACAAGGCCCGTAGGTTTTGGGGAGGGGCTAAGTCGATTACATCGACCCCAGTACTCAATTGGTACTTATTTTATTGACCCTGAAAGGATGAGAGGCAAAATCGACCTCGGCGGAATTTGAACCCAGATCGCAAAGACGGATGAAATGCCGCTAAGAGTTTTGCCCGGCGTGCTAACGATTCTGCTAGCTTGCCACCTTCTACTCTACAATAATAATGATTTCTAATTTAGGCTCAAAGGTAGTCAGAACATAAAAACAGACGAAATACCTCTAAGCATTTCGCCCGGTGTGCTAACGATTGTTTTCTACTCTAGGCACAAGGCCCGAAATTTTGAGGGAGGGGCCAGTCGATTAGATCGACTCCATTACGTAACTGGTACTTAATTTATCGAGCCCCCCCCCCCCGCTTCCCGAAAGGATAAAAGCAAAGTCGACCTCGGCGGAATTTGAACTCAGAACGTAAAAACGGACGAAATACCACTAAGCATTTCGCCCGGCGTGCTAACGATTTTGCCAGCTCGCCGCCTTAATGGAGAAAAATAATAAGTGAAGAGAGTGAGAGGTTGGGAGGAACAGACAGACAGACAAACAGACAGGCAGACAGACAGACAGACAGACAGACAGACAGACAGACTTACGCACACAAAGGAAAAGCGGAAGGGAAATAATCTGAAATTATACAGATAATTCTATTTGTAAATACGTTTGACCTTATTCGGTGATATTTCGTCATTCGTTGACTCACAACAAAGCTTATATGTGAATGAAATGTTCTCGGTTTTTACGTCAACGCATTTACTTATATCCTAATCTAACAATGTTACATTTCAAATATGTTTTTTATATCTCAAGTTTCTATATTAAGATCGGGTAAATTTGCTTTAAGCTTGCTCAGGTTGAAGCAAACGATCAGCAAATGCAGTTCAGCCGTGGTAAATTTTAGTTATTTATATACTTAACGATGTATTGAACAATAACTTTGTTGTTCAATACATCGTTCTTCTTCAACCCTTGACTAAATTTTGGTGCTATTTTTAGCATATCGAGCGGCGCGTAAAAAAACATGTTATTGTACATAAGATGATAGGTGTTAACTATTGCTAATATGAATCTCATTCAACCTCATTGACCACATATATTTCATATTTGTTTATACTAATGTATGTATGGATGTATGTCATTGTTCAGTTTTATTTCAAGATTTCTTGCCAATAGACAAAGAGCCGGATTTTAACGTAAACCCCAGGCCCCTTCATTGAAATTTCAACATCAACAACAGGGTATTTTTGTTTGTATGTATGTATGTTTGTATGTATGTTTGTATGTATGTATGTATGTATGTATGTACGTACGTACGTACGTATGTATGTATGTACATACGTATGTATGTATGTATGTATGTATGTATGTATGTATAGATAGATAGATAGATATGTTTCTTTATTAGCCACACAGGGCTCAACATAGAAGGGACAAAATACAAATGTAGAGTTTTTCTTTTCGAGGGAGGCGAAAACAAAGCAGAATAAAAAAAAAAATTTTTTTAATAAAAAAAAAGTGGGGACAACGATGAAAAAAAAAAAAAAAAAAACGTAAAACGTTTGGGGTATTTACAAAAAATACGAAATAATACAGAAAATTCCCAATAAATGGGGAGGTTATCCGTGGAAAGAAAAACCTACGAAAAGACCACGGTAACCTCGGTCCTTAGTGTCACAATTTGTTAAATAAAATTTCTTTTATTTATGCAAGAAACGTAAGTAACTCTCTGTTTACAAAATTTTAAAACGTTTTATAGAATCATGGTCAAGGTGGCTTCGTCATTTATACGTGCCATTCTTGCTACATGTATCCATCTTTTTTCGAAACATTTGCTAGACAACACTTGCCTCTCTACTCTCACCTTCCTTTTCAAGTGATACTTGAAAAAGTTGATGAGAGATTGACCAGAGAGGAAAGTGTTTGTCTCTAATCCTTTCAGACACGTCCACCAGATGCATTCTTTCGCCATAGCCACAAGTACGATAAATACAGCTCTTCCTTCCCGTTTAAAGGAAGGAGGCGTGACGATATTGACGATAGACTCGGTTGATAAACCGACTCGTCCCACACGCGACAGCAGTCGTTCGACATAAGCCCACAGTTCCGAAATGGTTGGACACTGCACGAGTGCGTGCAGAACGGTTTCGTCGCTTTGACCGCATCTCGGGCAGGTCGGCCCCGCATTTCGCGAGCCGTGTCTATATAGCTTATCTCGAACGGGTAGCGCTTCTCGGTAGCACTGCCAGGCCAGGGATCTCTGGAAGTTGTCCATAGGTCCCGGCCCGAAAGTCGTCCTGAACAAGCGGGTCAGGTATTCCTCGTCGACGCCCAGGTTCGCCCCGAGATCGTCGTCGTACCTGCCCTCCACTAATCCCCTATAGAATGACTTCGTTGTGATGCAGCCGCTCAAGGTCGACCCGGGACGGCAAAGTTGTTGCAGAGCAACGCGACAGTCACGGTGCCATTCGCCATTCCTCAGCCTCTTTTTGATCCACGACTGCAGCTCGGTCATGGAGACGAGCTGCGGGAAAGCGCGTCGCACAAACGGCGACCACACCTGCTCACCGTCGTCTACGTAGAGCCGGAGATGTCGCAGTCTCAGCGCATGTCTGCGCATCATCAACCACGGCATGCCCAGCCCTCCTTTCAGCGGGTGTTGGCAACAAACGGATCGCCTCACCATCGGAACGCTTCCTTTCCACAAAAAGCGGAAGAGGATGCGCTCCATTTCGGTGATGGCGCGATCGGGACAAGGCACGACGGTCAGGCGGTATTCGATGACGGACGCGATGTACGCGTTCGCCACCTCTGCCCGACCTTTTAGGGACAGCTTCCTGTCGGACCATTGCCGGCAGAGAGTGGCCACCCTACTCGTTATCTCGTCCCAGTTCTTCTCCGTTTGCAGGTCCGGACCGAACCAGACTCCGAGCAACTTGACCGGACCGTCCGTCCAGCGTCCCACTACTGAGGCGCTGCCGGACGGTATGGGCTTGCTTCTCCAGGTGCCGAGCAGCAAACCCACCGACTTATCCCGGTTGATTTTCGCTCCCGTCACCGCTTCGTAGTCTTTCAGCGTCTCGCCGACAAGCTCGATGTGCTCGTGGCTAGACGCTATGACGGTGACGTCGTCCGCGTATGCCGACACGCTCGTCCCGCACCCCAGTTCTCGCGGGATGCCCCTCAGCGTCGCCAGCTTCCGCAGTAGTAACTCGAGATCAATTCGTACAGGAGCGGCGACAGGGGGCATCTCTGACGAACCGAACGTGCAATGTCGAAGGGTCCCGATAGACGTCCATTGACGCGAACAACCGAACGGATGCCTGTGTACAAGGCAGCCATCCAGCCGCGGAAAACGGGACCGAAGCCGGCCGCTTCGAGGACGGCCTCCAAGTATCGATGGTCTACCCTATCGAAAGCTTTGGATTGATCCAAATTGATCAGGGCCCCACCCATGCCAGGTTCCTTAACTACCCTCTCTATGATGTAGCGCATGAGATGGAGGTTGTCATGGATGCTCCGGCCCAGCACGGCGCACGTCTGCTCCGTGCCGACCAGTTTCTCGATGACAAGCGCCAACCGCTTGGCTAACACCTTGGCCAAAATTTTCATGTCTGCATTGAGCAGAGTGATGGGCCTAAAGTTATCTATTGCGTCCCCTTTGTTTGGATCTTTCTTCAGCAGCGTTACCGCTCCTCGGCTCACAAAACCGGGAATGCTCCCGTTCTGCTGCCAGTTGCAGTACACGGCCGCCAAGACGTCTCCAAACAAGTCTGGCATACAGTTGTAAAGCTCGTAGGGCAGACCATCCAAACCCGGAGATTTGTCCGTCGAGCAACCCGCCATCGCGTCCCTCACCTCCTCCGCCGTGATGACCCCTTCGCAGCACTCCGCCTCTCTTGCCGAGAGTCGTGGCAAGCTGTGCAGGTAGGCACTAAAGTCCAGCCTGCCTTCTCGCTCGCCACTCCTCCCGAACAGTCGGGCAAAATGCCGTTGAAACGCCTCGCACATCTTGCTCGGCTCGAGCAATTCGCGCCCCTGTTCGTCTACCATAGACCGGATGGTGGCTCTGTTACCCCGCTGCGCCTCCGCCACCCGGGCCTCTCGTGCGGCTCCAACACCTTCATTCCTCAGAGCACGCATCCTTGCCCTGACAGCACACCCTTCGTGTTTAGCATTGAAGTGTTGGTCGAGGGCCAACCTCGCCGCTAAAACGTCGGATGCGATGCCACTTCGCAATGCCTCTTCTAACTTTATCACTAGCTCCCCCTCTACTCTGTTCCTCTCTACAGCTAGTGCCCTGCTATGCCTTATTGCTTCCGCCCTTACTGCTCTCTTGAGGGCAAACCACCATTTGTTGTTGACGATGGCTCCCGTCAAAGCCCTCTTTACTAACGTGCTAATCCGGTCTCTGAAAACCTGTCTCGACGGGAAAGACGCGTTTAGTTTCCAGTAACCGGGACCCTGCCTATGTGCCTTATCTAAGTCTAGCGTACACGTCACAAGTTTGTGATCCGTGTAGCTGACTATGTGGAACTGTGGACATCCTAAACTATCTCTATCTCTTGTCCTACACACTATCCTATCTAGATACGATCTCGACGACCTAATGCGGTTGCTCCAAGTCCACGTTGGCACATTTGGGTGGTCGAGTCGGTACCTGTCAGACAACTGGAAGCGTCTGAGCAGGTCTATGAGGCCTTTGCATCCCCTTCTAGTGTTGTCACTCCCCACGTAGTCTAGATGCGTGTCCAAGATAGCATTCCAATCCCCCACTAAAAGTAAGGGACGAGACGTTCCCAGGAATACTTCTAGACGTCGAAAGAAGTCTGACCGACCTGTTAAAGGAGGCGCATAAGCTGCCAGCAACCGAAAAGCGCCTCCATCGCTGCCGTCCACATCTAGGACAACCAGTCTACCCTCCGGGTCCGTAAATATCGTCTTTACTTGGAGATCTAGACTCTTGCGAAAAAGAACCGCCGTGCCACTACCGCCCA
Organism: Octopus bimaculoides; assembly: GCF_046866305.1. NCBI lineage: Eukaryota > Metazoa > Mollusca > Cephalopoda > Octopoda > Octopodidae > Octopus > Octopus bimaculoides. Next base: position 33,565,851 of record NC_142928.1, read on the forward strand.
TCCTCGGCAGACAGGGAGAAAAATAAATGTTAAACTGTCCGCCAAACATGGACTTTAGGGCCCGCGGTTCATGGAGTCTGGTCTCACTAATGGCTATGATATCCAAATTGTGTGACTTGATGTCATTTAAGAGGTACCCTTGTTTCCAAGGCGACCCCAAGCCACGCACATTCACACAGCCAATCTTCACCATGATTCTATCAAAATTTGTGTTTTACACACGAAAGGAGAGAGAGAGAGTTACTTACTGTCCGAAAGTTATTGGCTCTTGGCCTCACAACCTTCTCTCAGAAGGTTTTTGTATAGTTTTTTTTATGAATATTTCTGGAATCTCCCTACTGTATCCGGGTAGAGAGATTTCAGTGTATTGTATGTGCTCCGTGTTACATGTATGATTTTGATGTGTTGTGGTGGTGTTGTGCGTGGGTGATTGCTTGTTTTCGTGTCATTATCTGTTATGTTAGTGTTTGACCTAATGAATTTCATTAGGTCTGGATTGTTTGTGTTTATCGCTGTCAAACTTGTTGTGGGGTTCTGTGTTGGTACGTTTGTGTTGGTGTTTTTGTTTTCTGTGGATGTGTTGGTTTCGGGGCTGGTAAACCTCCCCGCTTTGTTTGTTTGTTTGTTTTTCCGTTCTTTTTTTCCCCCTTTTTCTTCTTCCCCCCGTGGCCACTTGCCAAGCCTCTGTGTCATCTTCATCTGACATGTCGGAGGAATCGGAGGGTGGGAGGGGAAGGGTGATGGGATCTATTTTTGTGTGGGTTGATTTTGTTGTTGGTGGTGTTGGTGCTGTTTCGTGACAGTTGGGATGTGGTGTTTTGGTTTTTGGGGTGGGGTGGGAGTCTTTTTCGTGTTCCCTTCTTGTGGGGTTGTTGTTGTTGGTGTTGGTGGTGGTGATGGTGCTGATTCTGTTCTTGGTGGTACTGGTGTTGTTGTTGTTGTTGTTGTTGTTGTTTTTCTTTGTATTGTTGCCGTTGTTGTTGCCTTTTCTTCTGGGCTACTGGGCATGTCTTTTGAAGGTGAGTTTTGCTACTACAAACGTAGCAAACTGGCCTTCTGCCTTCGACGAAAACATGAAAAATTGAATCCTCAGTTAATTGGATTCTATGTGGAATTTTTTCCCATTTGCTGGATCAATTTGTACCAGGAGTTGAAATTCCTGGCCAATCCAGTTTTGATTGCAAACGGCAGATGCTTCTAATATGTTTATCTCCTCCTCTATGCCTAGACATATGGCAGATACTAGCCATTCTTCCTCAATTTCAGGAGGCACATTCGAAATTTTTATTTTCGTAACCCTACGACCAAGGTACGTGGGGATCATGAGCAGGTTCTCATGTTGTAATGACTTAATGGAGAGGTCCTTCGCTCGCTGCTCGCTGTCTAGTCTTACCTCTATCGTTCCGAATTTCAAACCTCTCGTTATGTAAGTTTTGTAAGACCAAATTGGCTTTAAGCACCTCTCAACATTTTCTTGGGTGAATTTTTCCACTGTCTTTGTCTTTAAATTAATGGTTCTGTAGATGATAGTTTTTTTTTATCGATGTTTATCTTAAAGTCTGCGGGCGTTTGAAGATGGACTGTAACGTCCATTTTACTTAGCATGCTTTTGCATGCAAGTAATTTCTCTTTCGATATATTCAAAATTCTTTTCCTAGGCTTCAAAGCCTCGGCAAAGTTCGTTGTGGTGGTGGTGGCGGTAGTGGTGGTATCAGTGGTGAGGACAGTGGTTTTGTTAGCAAGGACATTTGTGTCCTTGTTGTTGCTGCTGCTGCTGTTGTTGTTGTTGTTGTTGTTGTTGTCACTGGTTACGTTGGCAGGCAAGACTGCTGTAGCAGCAGAGTCTTTCTTTTTCTCCATTCTCTCCTTTAACTGTGAGGAAGGAAGACTAGGAAATTCTTTTTCGAACGAAACACTGCAGAATGCAGCGTTCGTTTCACAAAAATTTTCATGGCTACAAGACGCCATCGTCTCAAAAAAAATGGCTAGAAAGCCGAAATTGGTTTTTATATCCTGGAAATGTGCCACACAGGGCAGATTTCCGTCGCAAAAAACTTGCACCAGAGAGTATACAAGTTGTTATACAACTTTGTATATAAAATAAACTTTACAAACAAACTTTTTAAAACATGAAAAAGGCAAAACTTACGGAGCCGACACGTCTACCGTCCGTCCATAGAGATAGATAGATAGATAAATAGATAGATAGATAAATAGATAGATAGATAAATAGATAGATAGATAAATAGATAGATAGATAAATAGATAGATAGATATATAGATAGATAGATAGATCCAAATAAGACGACAAAGAAAGGCTTTAACACATTCTTTAATCATCAGTTACAATTGTTTCTGTATACCAATTCTGCTTTGAACACCATTTCACGCAAGATTTCCAAGTGAAAATTTCCGTAATATTTGCGGTTTTAAACATTAGAATGGCTCTTCTTCAGACCCGCAGCAAAGGTGCGCTCCTTTATTGTGCGTCTACCAATGTTTAAAACTGCTAATATTACATAAATTTTCACTTGAAACTTTTACGTGAACTGGCGTTCAAAGCAAAGTTGGTACAGAAACAGTTGTGGCTGATCATTAAAGATTTGTTAAAGTCTTTTTTTACTTATTTGGATTATATTTTACTTTACGCTAAACCTACACCGGTTTTACCGCTGTGAAACCTGAATTTTCTACGCTTGAACAATTTCGATATTAGTCTGGAATCTGACAGTGTTGATAACCTAATGCTTGGAATAAGTGCAGTACTGGAAATACCTTATCTATCTACCCTTCCAGGCCTTTATAGATAGATAGATAGATAGATAGATAGATAGATAGATAGATAGATAGATAGATAGATAGATAGATAGATAGATAGATAGAAATTTTTCTTTGTTGGCCACACAGGGCTGAACACAGAGAGGTCAAAATACAAAGTAGAGCTTTTCTTTTTTGGAAGAGAAGGAAAAAAAAAGGAAAGCGGGGGTAGAAATTCAATCAAAAGGGATCGTTAAAAAAAAAAACGATCAATAGGGATCGTGTATTACAGAAATGTCATGATTTAAAATGGGGAAACAGATTAGGTTTATCCGTGGAAAGAAAAGCCTACGGAAAACACCACGATAACCTCGGACAATAATGTCATGCAAAAAAAAAACACGCATTACAGTAAGTGACTCTTTTTTTACCTTTTTTTTTGGTTCATAGGATTATGCTCAAGGTGGCTTCGTCAATCACACGTGCCATCCTTGCTACATTCACCCATCTTATTTTGAAACATTCACTAGACAAAACTTCCCACTCTACTCTCACCTTCCTCTTCAAGTGATGCTTGAAGAAGTTGATGAGAGATTCACCAGAGAGGAAAGTGTTTGTCTCTAGACCTTTCAGACGCGTCCACCATACACATTCTTTTGCCATAGCCACAAGTATGATGAAAATTGTTCTTCTTTCCCGTTTCAAGGAAGGAGGTGTGACAATATTCACGATAGACTCGGTTGATAAACTGACTTGTCCCACACGCGATAGCAGTCGTTCGATATAGCACCACAGGTCGGAAATGGTTGGACACTGTACGAGCGCGCGCAGAACGGTTTCATCGCTCTGACCGCATCTCGGGCAGGTCAGCACCGTGTTTCTCGAGCCATGCCTGTAGAGCTTATCCCGAGCGGGTAGCGCTTCTCGATAGCAATGCCAGGCCAGGTATCTCTGGCAGTGCTATAGATAGATAAATAGATAGATAGATAGATAGATAGATAGATAGATAGATAGATAGATAGATAGATAGATAGATAGATAGAAGCGTAGGTATGTATATATGTAATGCATATGTTTATATATATGCGTATATGCGTGCACACGTATGTATGCCTACACACACATACACACACTCACACATACACACACACGTTTAATCTATAACCGTGAGTTCAACAAAATAATTCTGTTTTGCCCTTGGGCTTCTCAGAGTCTACTCATAGTATTTGATTAGGCTAGTTACACAGAGAACCTGAGTAGGAAGACAGATAAACAGACTTACTGTGAGATGGGAGAAAGCCATACCAGTAGCCGGATATTTGAAGAAAGAGGGTTTTGTAAAGGCAATGACGTTTATGTTGATGTTGGTGTATACAGGGACAAAGATAGTGTTGGTGGGACTTGTGGGTGTTGTTGATGGTAATCTATGAAAAGTCATGTAGTGTTGATGTGTATGGAGGTTATGGTGGAGAAGCTGCCGGTAACAAAGTGAGTAGTGATAAATATGGAAACATGATTGTGCTGACACAATGTAACATTCAGACTTCAATTTGGGTCTTCCTTTGATCGAAAGTAATTTCATCATGTCCATATAAGGGTCCCATTTTATACAAACAGAGAAGAGAGATCAGCTGTCAACACCTTTTCTCCGTAAGTTTCCCGAAGAAGGTATCCTTACCTCGAAATGTTGAAATTTCAAGTAATAGTACGAACCACTTTTTTTAATAGTTTGAAGCGTTTTGGCTTTAAAAACATTTCAAACATGCACACACACACACACACACACACACACACACACACACACACACACACACACACACACACACACACACACACACACATATATATATATATATATGGTCGTTGTCTACTCCTTAAACAGAGTTTGACCACCTCCTGCACCTACACCTTAGCCCTTTCATGGCGTCTGATGTGGCTTTTTAAACCAGACAGTGTTTTGAAAAAACACCCACACAGATTGCACCTCTGATTTGCACTACCAATACCTGCAAGTAAGTTCTGCTCATTGTGGATCCTAACATGTCTTTTAAGACCCCCATTGGATTTGCAAACCCTCTGGCACACACCACATTCAAACGTGTGCACAGACATATAATCAGAATAGCTGGATGAGGTTTGTTTTCCATGGGTTCGCAGGTGAGATTTGAGGCCAGCCAAGGACAGACATGGTCTGTCACAGACTGTGCACACAAAAAGGTCCTTGTCATTCACCTTCTCAGTCTTTACATTTTTCCTTAAATGTCTCTTGAGCCCTGCTTGCATCATCCTGGCCTCTTCAAATGCTTTCACTCCACTCCACACACTTGTTCGCCATCCAACTCGATCTGAAGCGAGGACTTCTATATCTTTTGGGGCCATTCCAATTGACTTCATAGCAGTCCTTATGCCATCCTTAAACCTTTTTTTAGGTTTATGCCGATAACGTTTCCCCTCTGCAAGCTCACCATAAAACAGCTGTTTCGGCATACGTTCATCTGCCATTCGAACAATATGGCCACACCATCTCAATTGGTTCCTCAAAATCATGGCTTTAATTGAAGGGATGCCTGCAGATGCAAGGATATCTGTGTTTGGAGTAAAAGAATTCCATTTAATTCTTAAAATATGACGAAGGCATTTTTGGTGGAATGTTTCTAACATTTTAAAATGCCTTTCATAACAGGTCCAAGTTTCACAGGAATACAATAGGGATGTTAAGACAAATGATTTGTAAAGAGCCAGCTTTGTATTGTTATTTATATGTCGCTGGCGCCAGACGCGTGACTCCAAGCCACCAAATGCTTTTGCTGCCCTTTGAATTCGCAGGTGTATTTCCGTATCAAGATTTCCATCATCTTGAACAGAGCTTCCCAGGTAGACAAATGAATTGACAACCTCAAGTAACTTTCCCTTAACAAAAATTTTAGGGAGGTTACAAACAGCACCATACGCAGGTTGATACATTACAACTGTTTTTTTTCAGATTGATGGTCAGGCCAAAATCATCACAAGCTGCATCAAATGCAGATACAAGGGATTGCAGACCCGATTCAGAATGACTAACCAGATCGCAATCGTCAGCATACAAAAGTTCCCTAATAAGTGAAGTAAAAACCTTCGTTTTAAACTTCAGTCGGGTCAAATTAAAAACATTCCCCGTTGTTCGATATTTTATGTAGATACCCTCCTCAGAGTTTTGAAAGGAATGTGACACCACAACGGCAAAGTATATTGCAAAGAGGGTGGGCGCATCAAGGTCTCCCTGCTTTACTCCATTTTCCACAGCAAAAGATTCAGAAAGCCTACCACCAAAATTAACCCTAGCTCTCATATCCTGATGCAAAGCCTTGACCATGTTTATAAACTTTTCTGGGCAACCAATTTTCCCCAGAATTAGCCACAGAGCACTTCGATTAACAGTATCGAATGCTTTGCTCAAATCAACAAAGCAATGGTACAGAGCAAGATTCTGTTCAATGCACTTCTCCTGTAATTGTCTGACAGTAAAGATACAATCAGCTGTGTCCCTGGAGGAACGAAAACCACACTGAGACTCAGACACCATACTTGGAACTATAAAGGTATTTAAACGTTCTAACAAAATGCGGGCGAGCACCTTTCCAACCACAGACAAAAGGGAAATCCCACGAAAATTACCACACAGATCCTTTGGCCCCGATTTATATAAGGAGACAAGAATGGCATCAATCCAGTCTTGAGGCACTTTCTCACTTCTCCAACAGTGACAAATTAAAATATTTAAGAGTTCCATCATTTTGTCACCCCCATATTTCAAGACTTCTGCACAGATTCCATCAGATCCTGGAAACTTGTTGTTATTCAGCTTATATGTCAGGTCGCTCTTCAGTGCTACTGGTAACATGTAATCCAGTACAACCTGTTGCATGGTCGGGTCGTCGGCGACTAAACTGGCAACCCCACCAGGCTTGCTTGGTGAGGAGGGTGTTGTTGGACACCCTGCAGGACGAAAAATAAGACCTGTCAAAGAAACGACCATCCAACAAAATGTCTGTAAATATGTATATATATATATATGTATGGGTGTGTATATGTGTGTGAATGTCTGTAAATATGTATATATGAATAATTTTAATTTTATATATATACTATTTTTTATCTTTTATGTTTTATTTATATATATATATATTTTTATTATTTATTTATTTATTTAATTTTTTTTTTTTTTTTTTTTTGATGAGCTGCTCCACATCGGTCACCGGAGTGATATTTGATCACTTTACAGAGTGTCTGAGTGTCGGTTAGGTGTCTGGAATGGGACGGCTTACCTCATGGGCAGGTAGAAGCTCTTTAACCTTGGTTGGTAATCTACCTAGGAGAAGGAAATCTCCGAAATAAAACCTGAGGCCTTGGAAATTCCTGGTTTTGTCAATTCTCTTGTCACACCGGTGAAAGTCTTCTTGGGCTAATAAGTGGGGGTAGTGCAGTGCAAGCTACACCCACTAAAAATTATTCATCTGCACAGGTACTTCTTGTACTCTAAATCTTAGTAAAATCATTCAATTGGTTGGTTGGCAGAAACCTAAAAATGCACCTGTAACTTATTTTTAAATGTCTGAAACAAATTCAGTAAATGGCAAAAAAGGCTTGGGAACATCAGGAGAACAGGTCTGGCCCGGCAGGTGTCCCAGTGTATCACAGGCTGGACCCGGTCGTCATCCTGCCACTGTGGTCAAACAGTCCTCAAGAAAAAGTAAAAATAAACATCGTTTGAATTTTGGCTGTTGGAATGTGCGCACACTTCTTGATGATAATTTCACGAAGAGGCCAGAAAGGCGTACTGCACTTATTGCATGTGAGTTAAAGAAATATTCCCTTGATATAGTTGCTCTCTCTGAAACTCGTCTCTCTGGTGAGGGTCAAGTAATGGAATCTGCTTATGGATATACTATCTTCTGGAAAGGCCTACCTAAGGGTCAGCGTAGAGAATCTGGTGTTGGGTTTGCTCTCAAGAATACATTAGTGTCCTCCATTGCAGAGCTTCCAAGTGGTATATCTGACCGGATCATGTCATGCCGTATCAAACTGACAAAAGGTAGGTTTCTTACCGTTGTCAGTATTTATGCACCAACAATGTCCCATTCTGAGGAAACTGTGGGACAGTTTTATGACAATCTAGCAAGATTATTGAGGAAAGTACCAATTTCTGACAAGCTGGTCATTTTGGGAGATTTCAATGCAAGAGTTGGAAGGGACTATGTTTCATGGCCTGTTTTAGGTCGACATGGGATTGGAAAATGCAATAGAAATGGAGTAGCTCTTTTGACGTTTTGTACTGAGAATGATCTGGTTGTCACCAACACTCTGTTTGAGCAGAAAAATAAATATAAAGCCACCTGAATGCACCCAAGATCTAAGCACTGGCATCTCACAGATTATATTTTGATTAGGAAATGTGATATGAAAGACGTTTCTAGCGTTCGGGTCATGAGAGGGGCAGAGAGCTGGACTGACCATCATCTACTGCGTGGCAAAATAGATTTTTCGATAAAACCTATTTATATATATATATATATATATATATATATATATATATATATATATATATATATATATATATATAAGGGTCGTATAGTTTACATGAAACATTGTCTGATAAACATTTCAAAAGTTTTATAATTTCGAAAAATCAAAACAACGCGAATTATAAGAAACAAGTCAATTACATGTACTTATATCTTGTAAATCGATATTTCGGGGCTTAGACTCTTCTTCACGAAATTTTTGGAGACTTGGTATTGCGAGCTAGCTTTTCTGCTTGCTAGTGTGTGTGTGTGTGTGTGTGTGTGTGTGTGTGTGTGTGTGTGTGTGTGTGTGTGTGTGTGTGTGTGTGTGTGTGTGTGTGTGTGTGTGTGTGTGTGTGTATTGAGGGCAGCTTTGCATGCACAGGATAGTATTGCTATAATAGCCAACCATGTGTAATTCTGCTCTGTCATTAATAAGCGGATCTGTATAACTAAAAAAGACTACTTCTTTTATAACTAATGTTTCCTATATTTCGTTCAGTGATATCAATGGAAACCTGAATGTCTTGGGTGTTGCATTTCTGCTGGTGTTTTTTTAACAGAAAGAGTATAACCAATGAAGTGGTCATTAACCTGTATGTGCAACTAGGTGTCCCAAACGGGTTGAATTCATTGTGATAGTAGAAGTCACTTGCTATTCTGAAATGACTCACTCAGTTGACTGGTAGTTTGCAATACCATCGGGAGAATAAGTGGTCTGTAGCTAGTGTATAAGTACAGTTCGCTGGGTGGGGGTCCAGATTGGACCGGAGCCTACAGAGTCAGGAAGATCTACCGAGCGGTTTTAGAGATTTTGCTTTGTTTTCATTATACTATGATTTCATTTTGCTATGTATGCAAACGGAGAATCCCACTTGTGTGCTGTGACTAACAACCTTTAACCTGTTTAAATAGTCTGGGTGGTCATCTCAAAATTCTATGCTTACGGTAACATCAATCACTAACTTGAAGAGAAGAATACGGGATTAAGTGCTAACTAATAGGGTAACTTTCTAATCGGTAACTTCCAATGGACGCCCGTGGCCAAATAAGACAGAAGCCCTGTCTTATTTGGCAGTAGGCGTCCAAGGAGAACGTTTTCCAACATTACTCTTAAACAATTGATATCACGTATAGGGAAAATACTGTGTGAGTCGATGCGTGTTTTCGTATTATCTGCCGCACATTAAAGCTGGAGGGGTATGAACTTAGCCAAATATATCCAAAGGCATTTACTAGTTGGTAGGGGTTTTATTGAGGCACTAGACTACAGAATTTGAATTACTAGGTTCAGCGCTGTCTCTGCTGTGAGCCGGTCGTTTGTGATTCGGGACGACTAGCTATGTCTCTCAAATGACTTAAATTCATTAGATATTGTAGAAGCCACGTGCCTTCCGCGATTGCTCGTTTGTTGGTATCAGGGTTACAGTGTTACAGGGAGAATAATTAGGCGAGAGCTGAAAGAGGAAAAGATGAAGGATAGACAATAACAAAACGGAATAGGCAGGGACAGAAGAAATATATAACAG
>NC_142928.1:33585679-33655679 GCF_046866305.1 Octopus bimaculoides
CAAGTTTTGGCACAAGGCCAGCAGTTTGTGGGGAGAGATCAGTTGATTACATCGACCCCAGTGTTCAACTGCTGCTTATTTTATTGACTCCGAAAGGATGAAAAGCTAAGTCGATACCAGCAGAATTTGAAGTTAGAACGTAAAGATGGACGAAATGCCGCTAAGCATTTTGCCCTGCATGATGACGATTTTGACAGCTTGCAACCTTAAAAAAATTATCCACTTCTGCCATATGATATTTTTTAAGGTGGTGAACTGGCAGAATCGTTAGCACGTAGGGCAAAGTGCTTAGTGACATGTCGTCCGTCTTTACATTTTGAGTTTAAATTCTGCCGAGGTCGACAATATAATCGATTGATACTTCTTCCAAAACTACTGGCCTTGTGTCAAAATTTGAAAACAGCATTACAAGCTATTGTATTATGTCTTTCAGTAAATACTCCTGTAACACAATCAGACTGCTTGTTCTACTGTGACATTTTTCACTGAAGTAATTATTTTATGTTCTGAAGTCAAAACTTTCCTGTCGTCGTTGTTGTTTAGTCCCAATTCTGCCGTGATTCGGCAAGCTTATAACGAAAGGTGTTCCAACCATGGCCGACCCTTTTTTTTTTTCTGCAGAAATTGTGTACCAGAGATTACATTGCTTTGTGTATTAAAATTCATATGGTTGTTATTACAACTATGTCAAGCAATAAAGCGGACATTTCTCATCAGCTCAAAATATAACATGTTGTAACAGGAACTATCATCCTGGTACGTATCTAAGTTGCAGATTCCGTAATGTGACGTGACCAGCTGAGTATTTCATACATCTTCAGTAATATTACACATGCTGGAAAGATTCCAGGAATTTGACGTGCTATAAATATGTCACAAACGCGTGATTCACATACACTCAAATACAGATGAACAGATAGATAAATAGATAGATAGATAGATAGATAGATAGATAGATAGATAGATAGATAGATAGATAGATAGATAGATCATGCTGTGGAACCGCTTTTAAGGGCTAAGGCGAACAAATTGTCCCTAGTATTTATTTCCCTTTTGAAGTCTCGCGCTTATTCCTTCCCTTTCTTTTGTTGAACCGCTAAATTACTGAGATATAAACAAACCAACACCGATTGTCAAGTGGCAGGGTGACAAATACAAAGACACCACACACACACACACACACACACACACACACACACACACACACACACACACACACATACTTGAAATATTTGTGTATCGCAATGCACTCCTTGTGTCTTCTACCTATTTGTAAAAATATTTGTAAGAAGTTTCGAATTTATGTTGGCACTGGAAGGGTGCTACACAATGCCTTACATCAATGCTTAAAGAAACGAAATTATCAGAACAAGAAAGCATCCGAACATAAAACACTCTTTTATTCTGGTATGTACAAAATGTACAGCTCGGGACAATCAGTAACCATGTCTGGTGTAAAGGTAACAAATCTGGAGTTAACCATTCTTAGGTCTGGTATAAAAGCAGCATAGTTGGGAGTTAATCACTCCTATGAAGTCGATATTACAACTTGGAACATTTAGAAAACAGGTCTGGTATTGAAGCAGCAAAGCTGGAGTTAATTAGACTTTCTGAAAACAACTTCACAGAAACTCCAGTAAGAATCAGAGCTGGTCAAGTTCCAAGCGTCTGGGACAGGAGCGTAGGAGAACTGCTAATAAAACATGACTGCAAGGTTCAGCGGCTGCATCTCGAGTCAGAGACGCAAGGGTCGCGAGAGAACTTTCTTTCCTGCCAGTTTTCCGCACATGCGCATGAGGGAACCTCCGTAGGCCTTCCAGAAGATTCCAACCCTGTGCATGCGTGCTGAAGACTCTCAAGATGACGTGACTACATATTCTTCGACCATCTCCTCTCTCTTTCTCTCCCTCTCTCTGTCTTTCCCTCCCTAATACTCTCCTTCATTTCTTTTGTCCCTCTGCCTACCACGATTCTCTTTCTCTCTCCTCCCACTATCACGTGACCCATGGCTATCTAAGCTCTTCTCATTCTTTTTCCTTCGGCCACCGAATTGGCCAGTCACGCTTCTTGGTACTGTACTCCGTCACTTTTTCCTCCGCTATTTATTTCTTCCTTCCTTCTGCCCTTCCTGTGTCTTCAGTACTTTCAGATCTTCATTTCTGATAGCCGTAGGGCTTATTTTTTCCTTTTTTTCTTTTTGTACTTTTTGTTGTATTCATATAATTATTCTAATTGTTTTAGTTTGTCTTGCTTGCTTTCGTTAGTTATTCCCAATGGCTATTTTTTTTTTTTTTTTTTTGCACTGGTGCCTCCAACGAAGGAGTAGTCTCAACGATAACGACACGAAACAACTATGATCTCTTGGACGTTGAGTGATGAGGAATTAGTTATAACCTTTCCGTGTGTCTTGTTTTTGTCAAATTTTCCATGTTTTTGTTAAATTTTCCAGTTGTTTTGTTTTATTTTTAAAAACCTTTGAAATATGTGTGTGTGTGTGTGTGTGTGTGTGTGTGTGTGTGTGTGTGTGTGTGTGTGTGTGTGTGTGTGTGTGTGTGTGTGTGTGTGTACAAACATGCATACATACAAAACGGACTTTAACACAGTTTCCGTCTACCAAATTCCCTCACAAGTCATACGTCGGTCCGGGGCAATAGTATAAGACATTTGCACAAAGTGGTACCTAATAGGTCTGAACCCCGAAACTTTATGGTTCAGACTCATGCCTGTGCCTAAATAGTGTGTGTCTGTGTGTGTGTCTGCGTCTGTGTGTGAGTATGAATAACAAAATAAGTCCTACATCACCACACACACCTCCCTCCCCATACAACTACCATTCCTCCTCCCCACTAAATACAGACAGGAATACCTACATAACTCGCTTAACCTTCATACTGGTAAAAAGGGATAAACATCTCTCTGTTGTACATCCATTAATGTTATATCGCCTGAAGAAATGAATCCATGAAGATGATCAACCCGATAGCCACGGATACTACGGAGTACACAGTAATCATCCAAGGAATACGAAGTGTAATCTTAAGAGTCATGTGGGAGAATTCACAAAAAACAACAGACGAAGACAGGTGGTGTAAAAAACAAATAGATGTATTAGTATAACGCTCGGGAATTGAGAAAGTCTTTAACGTTTCGAGCCTACGCTCTTCTACAGAAAGGAACATGGACAGAAACAAGAAGAGAAACAAGGAGAGAAAAAAATGTGTGTAGTGGTCAGCGATCTATCATGGCGAATGCTGGACAGGCGCAGGAGTGGCTGTGTGGTAAGTAGCTTGCTTACCAACCACATGGTTCTGGGTTCAGTCCCTCTGCGTGGCACCTTGGGCAACTGTCTTCTACTATAGCCCCGAGCCGACCAAAGCCTTGTGAGTGGATTTGCTAGACGGAAACTGAAAGAAGCCCGTCGTATATATGTATATGTATATATATATGTGTGTTTGAGTGTGTTTGTGTGTCTGTGTTTGTCTTCCAACATCGCTTAACAACTGATGCTGGTATGTTTACGTCCCCGTAACTTAACGGTTCGGTAAAAAAAGACCGATAGAATAAGTACTAGGCTTGCAAAGAATAAGTCCTGGAGTCGATTTGCTCGACTAAAGGCGGTGTTCCAGCATGGCCGCAGTCAAATGACTGAAACAAATAAAAGAGAGTAAAAGCGAGTAAGGGCGCTGAAACGACAACGCCCGTACGCTCAAAATAGACCCCAAATGGTCTACAAACCACTTCAGTTATTATTAGTTATTATTCCATCAACACAAGGCTGTATGCGAGGAAAATTGACAAAAAGGATTTATAAAATATTGTGGACAACACTATATCTTAAGATCTCATGGTTTACGCTATTAAAATCGTTTTCCACTCTTCAGTAGTGTAAACCAATCGTAAATAAATGAGAAATTCATATACATACCATGGATATACAGTTGTACAAATACGAGCATATACATGCATTTCACACATATATACGAAGCAAAAACCCGAACGTTCATTTCAACCATGTGGTTGTTTATTCAGAGTAATTCTGTAGCAAATATGTGTATGTAGTGAATTAATATATATATTTATACATAATTAGGATGAAGTCATTATTTAATGATTTATCAGTGACCAGCGTACCAACAAGACCTTAATGGTTTATTTAGATTTAAGTATAATTATAAAACACACACACACACACACACACACACACACACACACACACATACACACACACACACACACACACACACATACATATATATATATATATATATATATATATATATATATATATATATATATATATATATATATATATATATATATATATATATATATATATATATATATATACACACCTCAAAAATAAAGTATTTCTAAATTTATTCTAAGACATTTTTAGATCTTCCGCTTCACTTACAGATTGAATTCACAAAATACATGTTCGCTGGACTATTGTAATTTGTTTTAGTCTATTTTATTTTATTTATTGATTTTGTTGTTTTGTTTTTTTCATTCCCCCGGAAATTCCAGTTTTTTAACATTATTATTTAGACACTTTGAAATATAATATGGTGCATTAATGATTAATGTAATGTGTTTAATGTAAATTTATGATTTAGGGCAGATGTTACAAGTGATTATAAATATTCTCGTTCGCACAGGATCATGAATCAAATGGGCGCATCCGTTAAGCAGCCACTTTACTCACAAACACCTGTATTAGGCTTGTTATAGTGGTAGTTAAAGAAACCTCAACCGTTCGTTTGTATGTTCCGACAAAAGTTATGTTGATAGTATAAATATCAATATTATTTTTAACTATATATATATTTGTAGCAGAATAGTCCGCGCTGAAGACGCCATGGTAATATTATTTTGGCAACAACGTTATGCCGCAGAGAAGGGTAACATTTTGACGACGTTTTTAGGTGGTTAAGAATCACAAGCGTAATATTTTCAATGGATATATGACATCATTGGCATTTTCTGCTACATTTTCGGGCTGTTAGTGGTCAGCATGTAATTTGTTACTATCTCTTGCTAGAGTTGCAATACAAGACCAAGAGTTGCTACATAGGAGATACCTGCTGTGTGAGAGCAGCAGTCCTCTTTGTTAAATTTTCGGGAACCATGCCAATGCAAAACTTTTTATAAGTATGAAGGCTGTTTCTTCTCCAACTGTTTGTTAAGTTATATTCATCCGACAGTTTTGTAGTTGCATGGGGCATCTTGAAGAACTGAGATCTTGAGGAATTCACTCCCGACTCACAACGTTTGCTTCACTGTTTAGTATTTCGTTGGTTTCTGTGCCGTTGCTAAAGGTATCACCTAAGTGATATTATATGACACCAAAAGGCTGTTTGGAATGATTCTACGCCAATTCTTCAGTGTTTTCTTTCAGTTTGGGTTCTTTTTTATGTAGTTTCTTGCGAATTTCTGCAATAGTCCAATAAGCATCATAATTATTTGCATCAGTAGTAATTCTACAATCACAATCATAGATATTGTATTGTAAGAGAACAGTTCCTACAGCCGCGCTGTCACCGTTTCTGAAGTTTCTTTCTTTTTATTGCAGACTGCACAGCTTTCTAAGTTGCTCAGCATATCCAAACACTGCTTTCCTTCTATTTACCAGCTCATCAGTCACTATTTTGTTATGATCGCAATGGTCATAAATGAATTAATTGAAACAGCTTGTTGAAGTAAAGTTTATACATAACGTACAAACAACTGATTGCTCTAAATGGATGTTTTCGACCTTGTCTTCAAGATTTGACTGTTGTACAGCAAATCTGTTTTCTACATCAGTTTCGCTTTTCATAGTACAGAATGCAGAAAGTCGATATCTTGCAAAAGCAACCAATTAGTATATTTGTAGAGTGATCATGCAGCTTTCCCACGATTTCATGAAAGCCATGGACTGAGAGGGTACGTGTTTCTTTTTTATTGTTGTCTTTTTAAAGTATTACTTCCAGAATGAGTAAGTATTCCTTACTCATATATATATATATATATATATATATATATATATATATATATATATGTATATATATATATATATATATATATATATATATATATTCAGCGCAACTTATTGTATATTATAAATCATGATTTCATAAATAACTTTACAATATATAAAATTTATTTAATACAGATGTCTATATGCGAAATCATATATTTTTTCCTTTGCTATTTATACATAATTTCATATACTTATAATAAATCAAAGTTATTTATTTTGTATATCCAGAGATACACCTAGTTCAATGATTATGATAATCATTAAGACGGCCAGTTAGCAGAACCCTTAGTACGCCGGAGAAAATGTTGAGAGTCATTTCGTTTGTCCTTGTGCCTTGAGCTCAAATTTCGTATGTCTTACGCCCTGAGCTGAAATTTCGCTGACGTCGACTTTGTCTGTCATCCTTTTGGAATTGATAAAATAAGTATTAGTCAAGTACTGAAGTTGATGTAATTGACTTCCCCATCCCTTTGTACCAAAAATTTAGAAACCATTACTATGATAATCGTTTATTATTGACATTATGCATTATGGTTGTAATCATCTAATTCACGTTTTAGTCCTGATTGTTTTATTATAGACTTGGCAAGGAGCTTTTCTTTTTACAAAGATATTATCTTTCTGTCTCTTGTATACAGCATGTAAGAAGAAAACTTGTAGTTAGTTAAGGATCGTTGATATCAGAGTCGCTCGTGATCATGGTCTTATGAAGCAAAATTCTAGACGGTGAAGACTCTTTTCTTTTTTACTTTTACAGTACCGTTTGAGATGTTCAGTGAAAGATGTTTCTCTCTCTCTCTCTCTCTCTCTCTCTCTCTCTCTCTCTCTCTCTCTCTCTCTCTCTCTCTCTCTCTCTTGCTTTCTTTCTAAAAAATATAGTTATGGAACGATGAGTAGAACGCATTACTCATTTCAGCGTTTCCGAGACAGATAGCATGAAGCAAGGAATTCATCTTCAGACTTGAAGACCTGATCAGAATGTTCCTAACAAAGTGGACTCTACTAGAAGTACCCAAGACCAGGTAATGGTGTTCAAGTAAGCGACGGATTAAGATTATCCCTTGAAAAAAAAAACAGGAGATAGAGCTGAGGACTCTTGCTAAACATATTGTGTAGTGGAACCCGGAACTTTATAGTTTCGTAATGAACTTCGTGTATATGACACTGGAAAAATTGTAGAACATTTCCATACAAACATTCCTTTATGTCCGTTGTTTGACGACAGTACGCCTGCATGTGTGTGCTTGTGTGTTTATATTCAGACATGCATACATACGTACATACATGCATACACATATACATACATATACACATACCTACCTACCTACATACATACATACATACATGTCGGTGTAAGCGTGTGTTTGTGTGTGCGTGTGTATGCGTGTGTGTGTATGTGAGTGTGTGTATGTGTTAAACAAGATTGGTACACCATTTCCTTTCCTTCCAATTAATCAAATCGTCTGAGGTCACTGACTTGTCTACGAGGATGCGTTGCAGTTTATGTTGCTTGTTAATTCTGCTTACGTCATTTCCCTTTATTGAGTGAAACAACAGCCCCTTCCGGTTCATCGGTTCAGACATTGTCATAAGCAAGTTTTTACCACTTTTCCGTTTTAACGTCACCAAGCATCTCACCTTACGACGCCATCTCCCTTCATTTTTTTTTTAATCCCCCCCTTTTTTTTTTCTTAAGGACACTAATAAATCTTTGGACAGATCAAACTTACCAAACATTTTATTAGTTTCAAATGATTTTTACCATAAATTTGTTGTTGATGTTGTTGCGCATGTTTTAATCTCATACCAGCTCTGATCGATCAGATCTCTAAGACATTGAAGGCATGGTTACTCCCTCGGTAAGAAGCTTTGGTAGGCCTGAGTCTATAGTAGAAGGCTCTTGCTCAAGATGTCACGTAGTGGGACCAAACCCGGAACCATGTGGTTGGGAAGCAAGCTTCTTGCCACACAGCCACTCACAAGGTTTTGGTTGACTATTTTCAAAATAAAAAAAGGCACTTTCCTAGTGGTTAGGATGTTGAGCTCATGATCTTAAGCTCGCAGGTTCGATTCTTGGGCCGGACAGCGCGACTCAGCTGAAAGTGAGAAGCTAGCCCAATATTGAAACAGAGCTCTCTCCCTCCAGTTGTCATTTCCATGTTCCATGATCAAACGTGGCAGATCCAAGGGATTGTCTATGTCTGTTCGCGACTGCACAGGAACTTAAAACAATTAACGAAAGCACCATACATCTTACGAAGTATCATACATCTTACTAGGTCATACTCGCTGGTGGGTTAGGGTTAGGGTTAGGGTTAGGGTTAGGGTTAGGGTTAGGGTTAGGGTTACGGCCGTGCTTCATTTTTTTCATTACCAAAAACAATGTATTCTTGCTAGAAATATAGTCACAAAAGGGTTAAACTCGATACTTGAGATACTTTGCTATTTAGATTTGGAAAATACAAGGAATAATATTCTCTATTATTACTTAGTTCGCAATGCGATGAGCTGACAGGATTGTTAGCACCCAGGACAAAATGTTAAGCGGTATTTCGTCCGTCTTTACTTCTGAGTTCAAACTCTCTCTCTCTCTCTCTCTCTCTCTCTCTCTCTCTCACACACACACACACACACACACACACACACACACACACACACATATATATATATGAGGATTAGCTCAATCATTTTTCGGTTATTTGTTTGTATTTAAAAATTGTCACTTCAAATCGGAGAATATGTATTATTATGATATACAGTTATATATATATATATATAACCTTTATTGAAATCCAATTCGCCTATGATTGAACTGGATGTTAGTTTAACATATATGCAAAGTTTCGTCAAGATTTGTTCTCTGGTACAGGCAGCAAGATGGTAACAGTCAGATCTACAGACAGAAACTGTCACTTATGTATAAGATATATATTCTACGGGCTTCTTTCAGTTACCGTCTACCAAATCCACCAACAAGGCTTCGATCGCCCTAAGGCGCCACGTAATGGGACTGAACCCGGAATTATGTGGTTGAGAAAAGTGTTTTTATCACACAGTCACACCTGCGCCTATGTTCTTAAAAAAAAACAGTCAACCTGACAGTAACAGCCGTAACGCCTTTGATCACCATCCTACTCAATCGGAGCTAACCCAGGGTTAAACAGCAACAATATTGCTGTTCCCATCGTCAAAACACTGTTGTGGTACTGCCAGGCACTGTAAAAAACCCAATGTACAGTTAGACTTGAGGAGTGTTTTGTTTCATTAGTTTGTAATAGCGATCTCAAATCTCCTTATATATGTCGCTTGTAGAGAAACAGAGTTTCTACCAGGATGTCTACGCATCACGAAGAGGAAATTTTCAAGTAGTTCTCTTCTCTTCTCTTCTCTCTCCAACTCGACCACTCCTTGCCAAAATTGCTTATATGGCTTTTGAGAAGAAATAACATTTCAGTTCTTCTATGGCAACAATTATAGTAGTAGTAGTAGTAGTAGTAGTAGTAGTAGTAGTAGTAGTAGTAGTAGTAGTAGTAGTAGTAGTAGTGGTGGTGGTGGTGGTGGTGGTGGTGGTGATGGTGGTGGTAGTAGTAGTAGTAGTAGTAGTAGTAGTAGTAGTAGTAGTAGTAGTTGCAGCAGCAGCAACAGAACAAGGGCACAAGGTCAGCATCTAACTGATACTCTGTTTTATCTATCTCTGAAACGATTAAGGGAAAAGTTGACTTCGGCGGGATTTGAACTCAGAATGCAAAGAGCCGGAAGAAATTGAGTTAAAGATTTGGTTCCACGCAGTAACAAAGAAAAAAAAAACAGTTTCATACACATACAAACACATACACACGTCTAAAGTGTGTGTGTGAGTGAGAGAGAGAGACAGAGACAGAGACGGAGAGAAATAGATATATAGAGAGAAAGAAATTGAGGAAAAAAAGAGAAAATGAAAGAGAATGAAATACAAAGAGTAAGTAAAGAGAGAGAGGGGGGGAGAAGGGGGAGAGTCTAAGCGTGAAACGTTCAAAAGCAAACATAGTGCTTTCTTTGTAAGAGTTTGAAAAACCTACTCACGGAAAAACACCAACATCCTTGTTAATTAGAACTGGATAAAATAATTAGTATTGGATATAATACAAGGATACATTTATAACAGGCTCTTATGCCACTTTACTTGACAGAAATAAAGTTCATATGACAAATGGATATTTAACCTGAATAACATTCTAGAAAGACTGTTCTAGATGACATTCGACAAAGACTTTACATAGAGTTTCAATGAGAGATAGATACATGCTGTTCCCAGAAGACTGAAAATAAGTCACCAGCAAAACCGATATTCCTACATTCAGCTAGAATCACACAAACTTCGAATAGTTTCCTTGTATAAAAATAATTTGATGCAATCGAAGATTTTGTTGTCTGTCGACTCTCCATTGACCCTAGTATCGTATAAGTTAAGCATTTAGTCATTACATTTTCCTCAAAACGAACACTTCACTGGATATTCAAGCTTGTTTCCACTCTCACAGTGCAGTCGATAAGCTGTTGGAACACCACACACATACACCCACTTCTACAACAAAGCAAAAATACTTCTCGGAAATATATTCCTAACTTAAGCACAAGGCCATAAGTATTTATTTTTAATAGTGAGAGGCAAAATGTAGTCGATGTAATTAGTGTTCCTCATAAAGGGAAAGGCTAGCCTCACCCCTGGAGAAGTGGGGTCGTGAGAACTAAAAAGGGCTAAGTAAATTTCCATGTTTAATAATATTAGAATAGTTTCTAACTTTAGAATCTTGTCAAACATCATGGCGAAGAAAGAGAGAAAAGTTATATGGATGACAACCCTACCTCGTCAGCTCATTAAAAAAAAAGAGGTGGTGGCTCTTTAGGTTCTAAGCTCAAATCCCACCAAGGTTAACTTTGCCTTTCATTCTTAAGAGGTAAAAAAAAATATGATACTAATAAAGTACTAGGATCGTTGGTAACGACTAACGCGTTATCCTCAAAATTGATGGCTCTCTACCTAAATCAGAAGCCATTAATTAATAGAAAGGCAAAGGTAAACAAATTTACTACACATACACAGTCAGGGTATGCATTCTTGTATGGAGTAAAATGCAGTCTGATCTGACGAATGATTTATTCAAAATATTCACATGATGAAGCATATTTTATACCTTTGATGGATGGTAGTGATTACGCAATGTGTTTAATAATATCATTTCACCAATATACTACGGGTCTGACGATGAGTAGAAACAATTGCAATTATATGGAATAAAAGGGCGGCGAGCTGGCAGAACCGTTAGCAAGCTGGGCGAAATGCTTAGCAGTATTTCGTCTGTCAAGCTCTGAGTTCAAAGAAACCGTTTTCGACAGATGAATTCATGAACTTCAAAATAAAGGCCATTCAAAATGATTTAACAGTTTAAAATCCACGGAGCAAAACATTTACAGTGATTCTGCAACTATTTCAGTTGACAGAATGGATTCGCCAAAATAGTGTAGAGGTTAGAGTTTTTAGGAGGGGGAAGAAATAATTGACTCCAGTGACCTAATTATCTCTATCTCTAACAAAAGGAGGAGGGCACGGCTCCATTAGTCTTGGGTTTATCTACTAAGAAATTGTTTATTGTCTACTGATCAGTGGTAAGAAAATGATTTGTGGTCAGGTCAACCTACTAAATTATCAAGGTCGTTTGTGTAGGAATCAATTCACAAGCTTTATCTCCTCCACAAGTCGACAAGGAAGTGAAGGATATGGAAAGAAGGATAAGGAGACAAAAAAAAAAGAAAGAAAGCTGACCCAACCGTTATTAATTACCATAATATTAATAGAGGAAGACTATAACTGGGAAAAACTCTACTAACTTCTAAATTTTTCTGTTCTGATTAAATACACTATTCTGGTAAATCCATTCTGTCAACTGAAATAGTAGCAGAATCACTGTAAACGTTTCGCTCCGTGGATTTTAAACTATGTTAAATCGTTGTGAATGTCCTTTATTTTGAAGTTCGTGAATTCATCTAACGAAAGTGGTTTCTTTATAATGATGTAATGTTTTCATTACAAAATGTTTTCGTTACAAAGTAGGACCGCTACTAGATGAAAACGGCTCACCGACTGCGGACCCCCAGAGGATCAGTGAATTACTGAATGCACAATACAAGAGTGCTTTCGGCATACCGCTAGGGAAGCTACGAGTGAATGTGCCGGATAGGTTTTTTAACCACGAAGACACACATTGTGAAATGGTAACTATTGATAACATCAACATAGAGGAAACTTATGTGATATCAGTCATTGAAGAGCTGAGCTCGAACTCGGCATCGGGCCCTGATGGATTCCCTGCACTCCTCCTAAAGAAATGTAAAAGAGCTCTAGCTAGACCACTTCAAATCCTTTTCCAGGAGTCCCTCAGGATGGGGAAACTCCCCCAAAAACTAAAAGTGGGAATAATATGCCCTATCCATAAGGGAGGAAGCAAGGCAGAGGCTAGGAATTATAGATCTGTCTCCCTGACCTCCCATGTCAGTAAAGTCATGGAGCGCATTGTCAGGTAAAGACTGATTGAGTTCCTTGAGGATAATGGCCCGCTCTCTAACACCCAACATGGCTTTCGCCCGGGAAGGAGCTGTCTTACACAGCTTCTGCGATACTATGACTGAGTACTGAAGCAATTAATGAACTGCTCAAAAGTGAATTTGGTATACCTCGACTTTGCGAAGGCATTTGGCAAGGTCGACTATGGAATGATATGCCACAAAATACGGGGACTCGGCATCACCGGTAAAGTCGGAGAGTGGCTGCATGATTTCCTAAAGGACAGGAGTCAAACTGTAGCAGCCAACGGAGCTCTCTCTACAGAGACACCAATAGTGAGTGGAGTGCCCCAGGGCACTGTGCTGGGGCCACTGCTTTTCATGGTAGCCCTATCGGATATGCCATCAGTGACAGAGGCAGCCATGCTTACCAGCTATGGCGACGATACAAAAGTTGCACACTCAGTCAAGGAAACCTCTGATGTTTCGCTCTTACAGAAAGATCTAGATGCCATCTATACATGGGCTGAGGATAACAACATGCAATTTAATGCAAGTAAATTCCAGGCCCTCCGCTACCAGTCAAGCACTGTTTAGGAATCCCGACATCAGTACATTGGACCAAGTGGAGCAATGATCCTAGAATCAAATACGGTGCGTGATCTTGGAATAGAAATGAGCAACAATGCCTCATTTCACACACATATCAACATAATGGCAGCAGTATCCAGAAGACTGGCTGGTTGGATTCTGAGACAAGGGACCAAGAAACTATGATGACACTATGGAAGTCATTTATCCTCAGCCGACTGGACTACTGCTCTCAGCTATGGTCACCTTATACTACAAGGACGATAGCAAAGCTTGAAGCAGTCCAACGACATTACACAAAGAAAATTGCATCAATGGAACGACTGAGCTACTGGGACAGATTGAAAGAGCTACGACTTTATTCCCTGGAACGAAGGCGGGAGAGGTATGCAATGATATATATTTGGAAGATACAGGAAGGACTGGTACCAAACTTTGGAATAAAGAGCTATACCAGACCACGAACAGGACGTCACTGTGCTGTCCCCACTGTGCCGACTGCTTCATATCGGGCAAGGACGTTGTACTGCAATAGCTTGGGTGTCAAGAGCCCACAGCTGTTTAACTGTCTGCCGAAGCATCTAAGGAGCCTCCATGGAGTGAATGTAGACGTTTTCAAACGTGAACTTGACCTCTGGCTCGCCGAGATCCCGGATGATCCAATATTCAGGCAAGAAACTCAAAAGAGAGCAGTAACATCGAACTCCATCCTTCACCAAAAGCCGCTCCGACAAAGGTGGAAAGTGGAAAGATGATCACAATGGCGGTGCTCCAGCATGGCCACAGTCATTGGACTGAAACATATAAAAGAATAAAAGAATTAAAAGTCACTAGGGTTAGGTTTAGAGTATCTCTACTGTTACTCATTTTATTTTATTCATTTGTCTCGGAATCTGCCCTTCGTAAATATTGTGGACTGTATACTTTATATACTGTATATGTCTGAATAGCTCAAGAGCGGATTTCTTAACTCAATAGGATCTAATTGTCCACTACACTGCATGAATATCATTCGGTCGGTACTTTTGTACCAACCAAGTTTGATATTTACATAATATTGTTGTTATGTGTGTATATTATTCCGACCTCACGAGGTGCTTCAATTTAAGTACCTAATTCAACTGAATCTTACTTAAATTTTATCAACATATATATATATATATATATATATACATACATACATATATATATATATATATATATATATATATATATATATATATATATATATATATATATATATATATATATATATATATACATATATACATATATAAATATACACATATATGTACACACACATACACACACACACACACACACAGATATACACACATATATATATATATATATATGCGTGTGCGTATGTGTGTATGCCTTTTTGTCTGTATTTGTACCCTCCACCGCTCGAAATCGATGTTAGTGTGTTTATGTCCCAGTAACTTAGTGGTCCGACAAAAGAGATCGAGAGAATAAATAACAAGCTTTACGAGAAATAATAAGTACGGGGGTTGATGCGTTCGCCTAAAAGTTCTTCAAGGCGGTGCCCCAGCATGACCGCAGTCTAATGACTGAAACAAGTAAAAGAGAAAAGAGAAAAGATAAAAGATTGTGTTTAAGATCACATTATTTAGAGTGCCCTTGCTTTCTTTTAAGACAATGGAGTGTGATTTGAGGAACATTTGAAAACTGCTTCCAATGGGTCAATCAGCCACATAGAAGCTTCTTAAGCTTGCTGGAATAGCGTACTGTCGGTAAAAGAGTGCGAACTGGGCGAAAAGTGAAGGGGTACTTTTCAGTCTGAAGTTTAACATATTTTATTGTCATCACTGAAACGTTTGCCTTTATGCAGTGGTGTAGCTAGCCCTCAAGCCTATACGGGCTTATACCATCATCAACCCATGGCCACTATTATCTCGAGTTCTAGGTCTCTTAATCCGGTTATCAGGTTTCCACTAGATACAAGAGACCGAGGTCGCAAGATTCCCCTTGGGTTAACTGGAGCAATGAAGTATTTTTCTCGAGAATACAATGCACCGCCCAATCCGGGAATCGAAACCACGTTCTTGTGATCGTGAGTACAGCACTCTAACCACCAGGCTACGCGCCTTCACACACAGACTTCACAATAGACCCCCAAAAAAAGCATCGCCTGGGCGGACCACCCTCCTCGCTCCGCACCTTATGTAATGTATCGGGAGGGAAATCAACTTGGCACATCTCATCCTTCTTAAGACTAACGAATTTAACTGGAAATCACTTGTTCGAGAAAAATACAAACCGGGACACCTTATCAGATTACCATCATATCATGAGCCATACTGAAGAAAAGACGATAGAGCATCAACTCTGGCGCATGTTGTGTCATTTGACAGATCAAGCACCAGATAAAGGAAACAATCAGTATTGTTATTTAGCACCATATCAACCAACACTGACTGAGCCAACATATGAAGAGGCGCAAGCATGGCTCTGTGGTTTAGAAGCTCACGTTGCAACCACGTAGTTTTGAGTTCAGTACCTTCTACTTCAGCCTCTAGTCGACCAATGCATTGTAAGTGAATCTAATAGAATGGAAATTGTGTGGAAGCCCGTCGTGTGTGTGTGTGTTTATGTTTGCATTGTGTTTGTCCTTCACCACGACAACCGCTTAACCACCGATATTGGGATTTTTATTATACATCACTTGTTTCCTTATTTTTTCTCAGTTTCGCTGAAATAATAGGTTTATATTCTTTTGGAGATTGGATCTGAAAGTACATATAAAGCTATAAATAATCTTTTCTGTTATAGGCACAAAGCCTAAAATTTTGGGAGTTGAGGCTAGTCTATTACTCCGACCCGACTACTCAACTGGTACTTATATCATCAACATCAAAAGGATGAATATAAAGCTATGAATAATGGTTTCAAATTTTGGCCCAAAGCCAGAAAGTTTGGGGAGAGGGGAAGTCGATTACATCGACTCCAATGATCAGCTGGTACTCATTTTACCGACCCCGAAAGGATAAAAGACAATTTCGACCTCGGCGGGATTTGAACTCAGAACGTAAAGACGAGCGAAATGCCACAAATCAGTTTGTCTAGTTTGCTAACGATTCTGTCAGCTCGCAGCTTCATAAAAATAATAATATGTAAATATAGTTATGACGTCAATAACATTTAAAAATTATACTTAACATTTCAGATTCTTTATTTAGATGTACCAGGAATACAATTATCCTTATAACCTGTGAAACCCTTTATCCTATCATTTACGCTGGCGGGTGTTTAAAACAGGCCCCCATCCTAAATATCCTAAATATCTAAAATTGTAGCTTATTCGTGACGATCTTCTCTCTCTCTCTCTCTCTCTCTCTCTCTCTCTTTCTCACACTCACAGACACACACTTTTTCTCTTGTAGGATTCCAACTGTCTGCCAAAATAAACACACACATTCATATACAAGTACAAATATGTAACTATGTGTATCTACATATGTGTATTATATGTATAAATGCAAATATGTATGCATATATCTATGTGTAGGCGATATGGAAGAAGATAGAAAGATAGAGCTCTACGATACAGAGTGGGAATTAGAGGGAAAGAGTAATAAAATAACAGAAGTATAGAGAGAAAAAGAATAATACGTTAAAAATGATTGAACTGGAGAGAGAGAGAGGGAGAGAGAGAGAGAGACAGACAGACAGACAGACAGACAGACAGACAGAGACAGAGAGAGAAAGACAGAAATTTGTGTTTGATGTTGAAGTGTTTTGGAAGAAATTTTTTTATTGTGATGGTTGATTTTTGACAACATAATTTCGAATCTTATTTCATTTGTATCATTTTCTATTCCTGAGCTATTGTGTTTAAAAGCCAAGAGCTTGAAATATCTATGAAGTGAAATGAATGTTACCTATTTCATATAAAGCATCTCATGTCTATAATACAGTATCGTGCAAAAGTCTTCGACCACTTGAAACAATTGTAAATTTTTACCAATTACCAACTTTTAACTGCGTTTTTTTACAGATGAAAACACTGGCCCTGTTGGAGTCATTTCCATGCCTAATCATTATATTTTGTAGTAGGGGTTCTGAATGAGAGGGGATGCGAGACGATACACAAAAATGTCCGTGCAACTTATAAGTTGGCAATTAGTAGAAATTTACAATAGTTTAAAGTCGCCGAAGACTCTTGCATGGTACTGTATAGGTATGCGTAGAATATGTGCGTGTGTGAGTGTGCTAGGATAGTGATATTATTTCAAAGCACTTTTAAGAATAATTGAGCAAATGAAATAAACATCAGAAATGTCTTAGTTACTTCAAGTTCTTTTGATGGTGAAATAAACCTATTGCAATAGTGGAAGTTCTTCCGTATTTTCAACTGTCAATTCAGGGTTTTACTCTGTATCAAGAGTAGAGTCAAATTTACTATGAAGATCAAGTTGTTGGGATCTTTGAATTCAGCTTATTGGCATGTCCAGTCAGTGTTTGTTGAACAATCCAATAGGCACGTATGCCAGCTTGTGTGCGTTCTCCTTCACACACATCGAGACGTCATGAATATTTTAATCAGTATTTTTAAACTAGATTTTCTACATAAAAATCTAGTCTATATGTGGGTATATATATATACGCTTGTATTTTTGTTTGTGTGTTTATATGTATGTAAATATATTTATTTGTACATATATAGTGAGAGAAATAAGATAGACGAAGAGACTAACAGTGAATAAATGTGTGATCCAGAAACGGTGGTAGTTCTTCATATTTAATAGTTTAGAAATGGAAAATAAGGCAGGGGTAATATCGACTGCTGTGGAAGCGCAATGGCCCAGTGGTTAGGGCAGCGGACTCGCGGTCATAGGATCGCAGTTTCGATTCCCAGACCGGGCGTTGTGCGTGTTTATTGAGCGAAAACACCTAAAGCTCCATGAGGCTCCGGCAGGGGATGGTGGTGAACCCTGCTGTACTCTTTCAACCACAACTTTCTCTCACTCTTACTTCCTGTTTCTGCTGTGCCTGTAATTCAAAGGGTCAGCCTTGTTAAACTGTGTCACGCTGAATATCCCCGAGAACTACGTTAAGGGTACATGTGTCTGTGGAGTGCTCAGCCACTTGCACGTTAATTTCACGAGCAGGCTGTTCCGTTTGATAGGATCAACTGGAACTCTCGACGTCGTAAGCGACGGAGTGCCAACAACAATATCGACTGCTAACCCGCTTTCAACAGTGGAAAAAAAGAAGTTACGTACATAAACAGAAGAGAATGATTCTGATATTTAATTGTACAGGGACAACTCTGGACATATTTCGATATTATTAAATCTCATCAATGAATTATAGTATATCTCTTAAATAAGTAGATACTTAGTTATTTCATTGGATGAACAATGGGTACTGCTGTAACTTAAACCGCAAATGTACATTTGTTTCACACTGACAATGTCTGTATGTATTGTCTTCAGATAACAATGTGTGTGTGTGTGTGTGTGTGTGTGTGTGTGTGTGTGTGTGTGTGTGTGTGTGTGTGTGTGTGTGTGTGTGTGTGTGTGTGTGTGTGTGTGTGTGTGAAATTTTCCAGTCATTTCTGACGAATGGAAATTTCCTATTGCTTCATACAACTTACCAATTTTCAATAAGGCAATGTAATTGCTTCCGCTTACTATTCTTTTCGCTTTTACTTTTCCGATGTTTTATTTATTTTTCCTTATATTCTTATTTTAATTTGAAACAAGAATGTCTTCAAAATAACAAGTTGTTACAGCAAAATACGATTGCTTTTTAAGTAGCTGATGAAATGTAAAGACAACTACCAGCCACAACATCAGCCACACTGGCACCAATACCGACACAACAACCATCACAACAACTAACACCACTAACAACAGCAACAACACTAACCACAACAACAACCACGCTAGTACTAGCACCAACAGCACTATTACAAGTACGAACATTTCTAACAACAATAACAATCCCAACAACAATAACATCGATCACCTTGTCATCAGCACTACAAATAACAAACCATCACTTCAACCAACGCTCTTTTACTCTTTTACTTGTTTCAGTCATTTGACTGCGGCCATGCTGGAGCACCGCCTTTTAGTCGAACAAATCGACCCCCGCAGGACTTATTCTTTGGAAGCCTAGTACTTATTCCATCGGTCTCTTTTGCCGAACCGCTAAGTTACGGGGACGTAAGCACACCAGCATCGGTTGTCAAGCGATGTTGGGGGGGGGGACAAACACAGACACACAAACATATACACACACATATATATATATATATATATATATATATATATATATATATATGTTAATTCTCTAAATGAAGTATTAACAGTAACTGCACGATAAAGTGTAGTATATTGCCACTTAAGTGTGGCTGACCCCTAGGGGTGGATGTTACTGTTGCTTTTAGCCCCAGGAGGACATCTCCTCCAGCTGGCTTATCGACACACGACTGTGTCCTGTTTGCCAAGGGAAGTTATCCCTCTCACCTCGGTCTGCAGCACGAACGTATCCGGATTTCAGGGTTATTTCCCTTCGTCGGCGTTCGACAGCTGATGACCCTGGTGAGAGAGACAAAAAACCTGGCAAACTTATATCTTCTTTTCCAGTGAAATTCTTCACTGATATTGAAAAGGTGAAAACAAGCAATGTTAATTCTCTAAATGAAGTATTAACAGTAACTGCACGATAAAGTGTAGTATATTGCCACTTAAGTGTGGCTGACCCCTAGGGGTGGATGTTACTGTTGCTTTTAGCCCCAGGAGGACATCTCCTCCAGCTGGCTTATCGACACACGACTGTGTCCTGTTTGCCAAGGGAAGTTATCCCTCTCATATACATATACATATATACGACGGGCTTCTTTCAGTTTCCGTCTACCAAATCCACTCACAAGGCTTTGGTCGGCCCGAGGCTATAGTAGGAGACACTTGCCCAAGGTGCCACGCAGTGGGAATGAACCCGGAACCATGTGGTTGGTAAGCAATCTACTTACCACACAGCCACTCCTGCGCCTATTAATAATAACAACGCTATTAACAACGCTATTAATAATAACAACACTACCAAGAATATAGCCAACCGCATTGACGACAGCACCAAACACCGAAACCACCAACACCACCACTAGCACCACAACCACTACCGCAAACAACAACGGCAACTAGGCTAACAAAACAAAACTATACATAACAAAAACACTAAGACTTACAAGTATATATAACATACAAAAAATAGCACCACTAGGCACCACAACAAACCACAGCACATACACACGGCACGCAGAACTGCGCTCAGTAGTGCAGTGAAAGCACGAGATAAAAATAAAACTACTGAATAATAATAATTATTATTATTATTATTATTATTATTATTATTATTATTATTATTATTATTATTATTATTATTATTTCTACTATAAGCACAAGGCCTGAAACTTTGGGAGAGGAGACTAGTCGATTATATCGACTCCAGTATTTCATTGGTGCTTAATTTATCGACCCCGAAAGAATGGAAGGTAGGTTCGACCTCGGCGGAATTTGAACTCAGAATGTAGTGACGGTCGAAATACCGCTAAGCAATTTACTTGGTGTGCTAACGATTCTGCCAGATCACCGCCTTAACAAGGGTGACCCCAAAAAAACTAGAAGCCTAATCATCGCAGCCCAGGATCAGGCATTGAATACCAACTCAATGAAAAAAATATATACCACACAAGTGTAACAGACCTCTGCAGAATGTGTGGGAAGAGGGTCGAAAGCGTGACTCACATTGTTAGCGCTTGTGAAAGTCTTACGCAGAAAGAGTACAAGCGTAGACACGACAAGGTAGCCCAAAACTTCCATTGGCTACTATGCCGTAAGTATAGATATGAGGTTACGGGTGCTTGGTATCAACATACAGCGGAAAAGATAATGGACGAAAAGGGGAAGGCAAAAATTGTCTGGGGTTTTGACTTCTAGACAGACAAGGTATTAGAGCACCGAACGCTGGATATAGTAACCTTTAGGAGGGACAAACAAGAGTGCCTAATAATTGACGTGGCAGTGACAGGAGACCAATATATCATCATGAAAGAAAGAAAAAAAGTTGATAAATATGGAGACCTGAAAATTGAGATCGCTAAGATGTGGCAGATACGAGAGCCGAACATAAAGGTTATCCCTTTTATCACCGGGGCATTGGGTTCAATACTACCTAATCTGAAAAAACACTTGAAAATTTTAGAGATACCCTACAATCTTGGTGTATTGCAAAAGTCGGCATTACTTGGAACTGCACGCATATTGCGTAAAGTACTATCTGTCTGAGATCCTTGTTGTGACTTGACAAACAGTACAAACGCCCAGTAGACACAATATCTTCAATCAACAACCTCACGATATTGTATATTATGCGACGTCTATAATAATAATAATGATAATAATAATAATAATAATAATAATAATAATAATAATAATAATAATAATAATAATAATAATAATGATGATAATAATAATAATAATAAGCCCAAACACAGGAGCACATGAGAAATAGTTATTTAAGCGTTGTTGGAAAAAGAATTTTCGCTTAACGTTTCGAGCAAAGGCCAGTCGTCAAGAAACAAAGTATCAGACTGCATGTTCGTCCTTTGAGCTCTAAGTGACAGTTGAGCAGACGGAAGTAACAGAGATAGATAATAATGTCTAAGTGAGAAATTGATGTCTATGTACATATATGATCACTTGTACATGCATTGTGCTTGAGTGTGTGTCTTTATCCAGACAAAACTTTATTGTTATCTATGTCTCGTACATTAGCGGTTGACAAATACAAATTGATAAAATAGATTTGAGATAAATCAACACGATTGACTGAAAGCCTTTGAGGACGGTGTCCCTAACTTGTCACAATCCAGTGACAAAAGCTAATCAAAGAATCGAAGAATATGTTAATAAGCATAATATTATTGTTACCATCTAAACTACATCATTAGAGGGCCGAATGCTTAAGAAGTTCGCTTCAAACTCATTGACCGCAATGAATGTTATCTTGGGCAAATGTATTTTCGAGATAACTCGTCCTTTGTTGAAATTGGATAAACGAAAACAGTGGGGGAGCATAATGTAATAGGATTATAGTGAATTTTATATTGAGATAATCAATACGTAAGAGGTGTGACTATTGAAAATATCTCAGGTAAATCAAGTACACGAAAGTAAACTGCCACCCACTCTAAACACTTTATTTCAAAAATATAGTCATTCATAGGATTGTCATAACTGGAACACCTTAGATAATAAATGTGTCCTAATAAAACCACTATGGATTAAATAACAACTGTCTCGACAACAATCACTAAGTATCATTGATCGACTTTTTACTCAGAAAATGCTGATAACTTAGATAAGCTTCGGTTATTATTGGTCTATGTCATATCTAAAGTAGTTATACCACCTATTGAAATCTTTGGAAATATCATATCCTATTCGTGTAGGGAGTTATTGTTGGGAACATGTGATGCTCCACTATTTCTCACCTCCACAATTTCAGTTTATCTGTCTGTCTGACTATCCCAAACATATGTGTGTGTGTGTATACATATATATGTATACACACACACACGCGCACATTTAACTGGATGCCTGTGGCTTGTCTTGTATTTCTTGCTGGAATTTGATTAGGTCTCGTCAAAACTGTGTGGGATCGTACTTTTTTTTTTTTTTTTTTTTTTTTTTGACTAATGTTAAATAAAGCAGGAGAAATTAATTAAAAATTAGTCTAAGAAATTGTGTTGTAATGCTGTTATGTAACCTGAGCTCGAATTTTGTAGGGGACAAATAACACGGGGACCTAGCATTGGGTAATTTGTAAATATGATATTGATAGCGTTTGGACAATGCTGGTGGAATATTTTCCACATCATCATAGTGGCGTTGGAGAGAATAGAGCTTGAGCATTTAAGTTGCGATCCCAACAATTGGTAGCTTAGCAGCATTTTTTCCGGTTCTATACATGCTGAACCCAAATCCTGCCAAAGTTGAATTTGCATTTCATCATTTTAGGGTCGATGAAATAAATACCAGTTGAGTATTGGGGCCGACATAATCGTCTAAACCCTTACCCTAAAAATTTCTGGTTTTTTACCAAGATTTGAAACTAAGGACAGCTATCTGGTAGAATCGTTAGTGCACCGGACAAAATGTTTAGTGACACTTCGTCAGTCTTTACGTTCTGAGTTCAAATTCTGCCAAGGCCGACTTAGCTTTTCATCCTTCTGGGGTCGGAAAAATAAGTACCAGCTGAGTGTACCTTCCCTCAATTTGCTGGCCTTGTGCTAAAATTTGAAATCATCATCATCATCATCATTACCATCCTCATCAGAGCTGGCAGAATCGTTAGCACGCTGGGATAAATGCTTAGCGGCATTTCGTCTGTCTGCACGTTCTGAGTTTAAATTCTGCCGAGGTCGACTTTGCCTTCCATCCTTTCGAGGTCGATGAAATAAGTACCAGTTGAACACTTGGGTCAATATAATCGACTCATCCCCTCCCCCAAAATGCTGCCCTTGTGGAAAATTTTGAAACCATTATTATTATTATCTTCATATACACACAACAGATTATATTGTTGGAAAAGAAAAAATCCTAACATCGGACTACAACAAGTAACCTTAGATGCCAAGAACCCTCCTAAGTATCCTAGCTGTACTTAATAACACTGTTTTCTGGAACTGTACTAAACTGGGTTTTATGCCTATTTTCTCTATCCATCTGTTCAGATCTTTGGGGATAGTTCCCAATGCATCTATAACTACTGGAATACATTTTACCCGCACTTTCCATAGTTTCTGTAATTCAATGTCTAGGTCCTGGTACTTTACTATTTTTCTACACTTCACATATTGATATTTTGATCATTTGGGACTCTAAAGTCAATTATCTGGCAATTTCTATTCTCTTTATCTACTACTACTAAATCAGGCCTTCTAGCTTCTATTTCTCTGCCAGTTTGAACGTTAGCGTTGTGTTGTATTTCTAACTTTCTAGTACTTTACTAGGTTCCTGTTCATATCATTTATTAGTATGTTCAAATCCTAGCTTTTTACATAACTCCCAGTGGTTTACTCTCCCTAGACTGTTATGGCTTTCATTGTATTCTTTCTGTGCCAGCATGCTACATCCACTTACTATATGAGTAACACTTTTCTCTTTTCATTTGCATAACCTACATTGGGGTCTATCTTGGTTTTTATCCAATTAGTCCTTAATGCTTGATCTTGTGCAGCTACTAACAAACTTTTTGTCTTCCCTTTCAGCTTTTGTTTCTGCATTCATGTATATGGGTAATTTCAACCAATCAACGACGTAGCTGATTGCTAGTTGACAGTGTAGGAAGGAGAGAAAGAGTAAGGAATGCATGGTGTTGGCTAGAAAGGAAGAAAGGATAAAGGTGGCATCGTGTTCGCTCGCCATACAAATAGAACAGTGATGACATTTAGTAGATATGGCCCGAAAGTTGTTCCTCTTCGATTTCTATCGCAAATAGCAGTAGCGTTCTTCAACCGGATACACGTCATTGATTGGTTGAAACTACGCAAATACGACAACTTTAACACGAAATAGTTTCTAAAATATGAAATTTGGTCAAAAACGTCTCGAGTAAACCGTGTTCTACGCGAGAAATTCTACCAGTATTCGAAGTTTCAAACTGTTTAGTTAAAAAAAATTAATTAAAAGATCTGAGATTGATATGGAATAGATCCCTTCCTCTTTCGATATTAACTTTCCCTAAGAGTATGTCACCTGATATCTACTTTCCATTTCTTTATGCTAAAGCTGATTAATTCTATGTTATCTGTTATACTGAATATACTCAAACATTCACTTATCCATGCGTGTGGGATCACGTCATAGGATTTCCTATAATCTATCCATGCTATTGTTAGTTTTTTTTCTTTCTAGCTTTTACTTCATTTAGAACTGCTTTGTCTATGTATAATAGATCGTGCGTTCCTCTAGCCTTCTTCCTACACCCTTTCTGTTCTTCTGGCAGCAAATTCTGGTTGTTAAGGCGCTCATAAATGCTTTCTGAAAGCATTTCCGTTAACATACCCACACTAATGGTAAGCAAGTGAATGGTCTATAGTTGCTAGCTGTATTACCCCTGCTCTTATCCTTCATAATAAGTACTGTCCTCCCTATAATAATCCAATCTGGGATTATCCCTCCATTAAGGCACTCCTGAAGTTGTTCCCTCAGTCTCCAATGTAAATTACTGAATTTCTTTAACTAGTACCCTTGAACTAAATTCGGTCCTGGGCCCTTCCAATGCGGCATTTTTCCTAACACTTTACTCATTAATACACTAGCTAGTCTTAGATCTGGCCGCTTCTCACTCGTTATTTCTTTCCTCACTTTCTGTAACTATACTGCACCTCTATTATTATTATTATTATTATTATTATTATTATTATTATTATTATCATTATTATAATTATTATTATTATTATTATTATTATTATTATCATTATTATTATTATTATTATTATTATTATTATTATTATTATTATTATTATTATTATTATTATTATCATTATTATTATTATTATTATTATTATTATTATTATCATTATTATTATTATTATTATTATTATTATTATTATCATTATTATTATTATTATTATTATTATTATCATTATTATTATTATTATTATTATTATTATTATTATTCAGTAGTTTTATTTTTATAACGTGCTTTCACTTCACTACCGAGCGCAGCTCTGTGCGCCTTGGGTATGTGCTGTGGTTTGCTGTGGTGCTCTTATGTTTACTGTATTGAAAGTGTTTTGCGTAGAATGTGTGCAGTACCCAGTAGTGCAATTTTCTGTATGTTATATATATTTGTAAGTCCTGGTGTTTTTGTTATGTATTTGTCTGAATATTTTTTTATTATACCTAAGGCACCTACTATGATAGGAATTGTTTCTGTTTTTAGATTCCACATTCGAGTTATCTCTATTTCCAGGTCTTTGTATTTTGAAAGTTTTTCCATTTCTTTTAGAGAAACGTTGTCATCTGCTGGTATTGAAACATCAATTAGAAGGCATTTTTTTCCTTCATGATCTTTGACAACTATATCTGGTCTATTTGCCTTAATTTCTCTATCTGTGTGTATTGGCATATCCCAGAGTATGGTTGCTTTCTCGTTTTCTGTGACCTTTTCTGGCGTGTGTTTATACCATCTTTTTTCTGTTGCTATTCCATAATGTTGGCATAGCTTCCAGTGTATATAGGTCCCAGCTCTGTCGTGTCTGTGAATATATTCCTTCTTAGCCAGGACTGGGCAGCCAGAGATAATATGATTTATTGTTTCTTGTCGATCTCCACATATTCTACAGTTACTTGTTATATTTCTTTTCATTATGTGTTTTTGGTAATTTCTGGTGGGGAGGCTTTGGTCTTGTGCAGCAATTAAAAATCCTTCAGTCTCTGCTTTGAGTCCTGAGCTTCTCAGCCATCGCTGGGATTTTTCTCTGTCTATTTCTTTCGCATTTAGTTTAGCCCAGTATTTACCATGTAGGGGCTTTTCTTGCCATCGTTTTATCATGGTCCGTTGCTGTTCTAGTTTTAGTTTGGATTTCATTTGTTTTATAGCTTTTGTTGTTTCTTCTTCTTCTTCTTCGTATTTGTTAGGTAGATTGATTTCTTGTTTGTATTTGTCAGCTTCCTTAAATACTGAAAACAGTTTTTTGTTTTGCTCGTGTTTTGTGGCTATTTGTATTAGTTTCCCTTGCTTCTGGAGTAGGTATTTTTGCAGTCCTATGGTGGTTATTTTAT
The DNA here is from genome assembly GCF_046866305.1 of Octopus bimaculoides. Lineage (NCBI taxonomy): Eukaryota > Metazoa > Mollusca > Cephalopoda > Octopoda > Octopodidae > Octopus > Octopus bimaculoides. The sequence continues at coordinate 33,612,659 of NC_142928.1, forward strand.
AATAGTTTTCTAGCTGTATAAGACCCCTGCCACCTTCTGTGCGTTGTATATATAGCCTTTCTATGTCAGATTTTGGGTGGTGCATCCTATATCCTGTCATTATTTTTCTTGTTTTCCTGTCTATTTTACATAGTTCGTTTAGTGTCCAGTTAAGGATGTTGTAGCTGTAGCTTATAACTGGGACAGCTAAAGTGTTGATACCCATTATCTTGTTTTTAGCATTGAGCTCTGTTTTTAGTATTGATCTAACTCGTCTATAGTACTCTTTCTTTATTTTTTCTTTCATTTGTGTATGTTGTATCCTATCTAGTTCATTGACTCCTAAATACTTATATGGTTGGCTTTCGTCTAGTTCTCTTATTTCATTGGCTTTATCTAGTGTTATATTGCTACTTTTAACTAATTTTCCTCTTTTCAGGGTTGCTTTGGCACATTTTTCTAATCCGAATTTCATTTCTATTTCCTTGGTAAAGCCGTGTACTGTCTGTAGTAGTGTTTCTAGCTCTTTGTCGTTTTTTGCATATAATTTTAGGTCATCCATATATAGAAGGTGGCTGACTGTTTTTCCATAGCATTTGTAACCGCATCCAGTTCTATTTAGCAATTCTGTTAGAGGTGTGAGTGCCAGGCAGAACAGGAGTGGAGAGAGCGTGTCTCCCTGGAATATTCCTCTTCTAATGGGGATGGCTTTCGTTTTCACAAGTCCCTCTTTTGTTTGGAGCTGTAGCACTGTCTGCCATTTGTTCATTGAGTGCTCTATGTATTTTATGATAATTGGTGCCACCTTGTTTATGGCTAGTGTTTCCAGAATCCACGTGTGGGGAACACTGTCGAAAGCCTTTTGGTAGTCCACCCAGGCCATACTGAGGCCTTTCTTCTTTCTGCGGCTGTCTTCAGTTATGGCTTTATTGATCAATAATTGATCTTTACAGCCGTATGAGCCCTTGCAGCATCCCTTCTGCTCTTCTGGAAACAGGTTGTTATTTTCCAGGTGTTTACTCACTCTCTGCGATATTATTGCAGTAAAGGCTTTGTAGATCGTAGGGAGACAGGTTATAGGTCTATAGTTTTGTGGTTTCTCCGTTTCCGTGGATTTGGGGATTAAGATGGTTTTCCCTTTTGTGAGCCATTCAGGCATTGTTTCTGGATCTGCTATTATGTTGTTAAAGTTTTCTGCCAGCTTTTTATGCATTGCTGGCAGGTGTTTTAACCAGAAATTGGGGATCTTGTCGTATTATTATTATTATTATTATTATTATTATTATTATCATTATTATTATTATTATTATTATCATTATTATTATTATTATTATTATTATTATTATTATTATTATTATTATTATTATTATTATTATTATTATCATCATTATTATTATTATTATTATTTTATGTTTGACTTTTGTTTTGCATTTGTACAAGTTGGATCCAAGTCTCACCCAGAGACCTCAAGAGACAACAAGTTAGAAGTTCATGTAGGTGTTATGCCTAGGGTACCATATATTTGGATTTGTACAGTTTTGTTCAAGTGAATGTTTAAGAAACCATAAGAAAATTATGTTTGCTTTAAAATTTGAGATCACATAGACAGTATTTTACGTAGGATATGGGCAGTTCCCATGAGCACTATCTTTTGGACTTCAGCCATTTTGGGGTTTCCTGGTATCTGAGCTAGGTAGTAATCAGCCCGTTTCGCTGTCATTCCCAGGGCACCTATGACAATAGGTATTGTTTTCGTCTTCAGATTCCACATTTTGCTAATTTCTATTTCAAGATCTTTATATTTGCTCAGTTTTTGGTAGGTCTTGACAGATACGTTTATATCAATTGGGACAGTCATATCAATGAGGAGGCATGATTTTTGTCTGAAGTCTTTCAGTATGATGTCTGGCCTATTTGCGTCTATCTTTCTGTCAGTTTGAATGGTGAAGTTCCAGAGGAGTGCAATGTGATCATTTTCAAGTACTGGGGGTGGTTTGTGTTCCCACCAGTTTTTATCATGGGGCAAGTCCAGGTTTTTGCATATTACCCAGTGAATATATTGTGCAGCTCTATCATGCCTGTTGAGATACTCTGTAGGCGCAAGCAGACTGCACATGGAGACAACATGATCGATGGTCTCATTTTGTTGTTGGCATATACGACATAATGGGGAGCTGCCGTTCTTTAATATGTTGGCCTGGTAGTTCTTTGTAGGTAGGCATTGATCTTGGGCTGCTATGATAAACCCCTCTGTTTCTGATTTCAATCCAGAGGCCATTAACCATTGGTGGGTAAGGGCTTTGTCAATATCTGCATTATTCGCTCTCTTTGGGTATTTGCCATTGAGAGGTTTTCCATGCCATTTTTCAGTCATAATAGCTAAGGCAGCAATTTTAGCACGGGTTTTCAAGCGCTTAGCTTTTCTGTAGGTGTTTCTAGTTCGTCTAATTCTTGAATTTGTTGCAATTGGAATTCACTTAGATATTCCTTTGCCTGTTTTGTTACTGAGTAAGATGCTTTCTTGCTTTCATATTTTAAGACAAGTTTTAGCATCCAGTCCTCAGAGTTTTTCATATAGGTGTCTAGGCCAATTGTGGCTACCTTCATTGATAATGCCAGCTGTAGTAGTCCTCGACCTCCCTCTTTTCTTGGCAGATAAAGACGTTCTATATCTGCCTTAGGGTGGTGCATTCTATGCATTGTCAACAGTTTTCGTATTTTTCTGTCAACATTACATATTTCAGTAATTGACCAGTTAACGATGTTGAAACTGTAAGTCACGACTGGTATGGCTAGAGCATTGATCGCTTCGATCCTGTTTCTCGCGTTCAGCTCTGTCTTCAGTATTGCTCTCACCCTGCGATAACATTCTCTTCTGATCCTTTCCCTCATCACTGAGTGCTTGATATTGTCCCCTTCAATTACCCCTAGGTATTTGTAGCTCTCCGCTGGTTCTAACTCTTTTATGACATTTTGCTGGTCAAGGTTCACATTAGATGTATTTGTCATTTTTCCTTTGATAAAGATAGCTTTTGCACATTTATCAAGGCCAAATTGCATCCTGATGTCATCACTGAATTGTTTAACAATCGCTAGTAGGCCTTTGAGTTGTTGGTCATTTTTTGCAAAGAGCTTTAAATCATCCATGTGAATGAGATGATTTATATTTTTATCAAATATTTTATAACCATACTGTGCATCATTGAGCAATTTTGAGAGCGGTATTAGGGCTAGACAGAAGAGGAGTGGTGATAGTGAGTCACCCTGGAAAATGCCACATGAAATTCTTACATCTCCAGCATTTAGAGATTCATTGTCATTGTTCAATATCAGTGTGGTTCTCCATGATCTCATACTTACAGATAAAAAGTTTCGCAGAGTAGGAGCTATTTTATACATTTCCAGACATTTCCTAATCCAGCTATGTGGTAGGCTATCAAAGGCCTTTTTATAGTCTATCCAGGCTATTGACAAGTTTTTGTGTCGCTTGTGACAATCTTCTAAGATCATCTTATTGATGAGTAGCTGATCTTTACAACCATAAGATCCACGTTTACATCCCTTTTGCTCATTAGGGAATATGCTACTTTCTATTAAAAAACTATAGGTGTACTCAGTTAGGACAGATGTTAGCGTCTTATACATTGTTGTTAAGCAGGTTATGGGGCGATAATTTTTTGGTTCGTTTGTTTCCTCATTTTTTGGAAGCAGGAATGTTAAACCATTAACTAGCCAAGAGGGCATCAAACTAGGATTTTGCAAAACATCGTTGTAAAGTTTTGTTAGCAGTTCATGGCTTTCTGGGAAGGCATTCAACCAGAAGTTAGGAATTTTATCCTTTCCTGGAGACTTCCATTTGCTTGACCTCCTGAGAGCATTATTATTATTATTATTATTATTATTATTATTATTATTATTATTATTCAATTAACTTCTGGTGTGTTTTAATTCTTATAATATTTTGTTTTGTAGTGGGAAGTCACAGTTGGCAACAATGTTAAAGCTGAAACCGAACGAACGTTGAAACGAGAAAGACAATGACATTAGGATCTCTTAATTGAAAAATTCTAAGAATCCAAGAGTATACTTTGTGCAGTATATATCAACATTATTGCGGATGTGTACAGTCAGGCTGAGGTCGCTGTCGGCAGTTACATCTAAATCTCTATTATTTGACAATACGAGAAAATCTCCGACCGACACCATTTAAATGATCAATCAGTTGCTGTTATTGTTGTTGTTTAACCCCAGGTTACCTCTGTTTGGGTAAACTAATGATAAAAGCGTTTCAGCCTCGATCAATATGACTTCTTAGACAGATATAACATATCCGTTTCCTTCTCTTTTATATATAAATGAAGTAAGAATTGAGAGAAATATTACTATTATTTCTTCCCTGTCGAGCGACTGCGTTCCGGTACCCACGCTCTTTTAAGGTAAAAATTAACTGTGATCTAAATTCTCAAACTAACAGGTTAGATTCTGATCCGCCTCCCCAACCAAAAAGTTTGCACTGGTTGAAACAAATATGAAGGTGTTATAGGTACAATAACTTCTCGCTGAATAAACATCTAAAACGTTTCCCATAACACTGTTATTACTATCGTTTTTTATCAGTAAAGTAACAACACCTTAATGTGTATGTATGTACACACACACACACACACACACACACACACACACACACACACGCACGCACGCACGCACCCGCACACATACATACACATATAAATACGTGCATGCAAACGTGAATACATATATACGCGCACACATACATACACCTATGTTTATGCGTGTGTACGTGGACACCTGTTTGAACGTGTCTCTGTGTGTATGAATGTGTTTGAATGCATTTGTGTGTGTGTTGGGTGGGGAGACAATAAATGTGCCGATCAGTCTTTTCTTCTATATACAGACACCTGTTGACTTAAACATAATCTTAGAACCCCACCCAACTACATACCAACCTGCTCAATCCTTTCCAAAACATAGACTTCATATTTACACTTCCCATACACATTATATACATTTCTAAAAAAAAACTATTTTACTCGAAACGTTAGTATTTTCAGTCTTCTATTTTAATTCCTGAATTCTTTATATGGCTATTAAAAAGACTCTCTTACTGAACTAGTACATTATATCATCAAAAGATGAACGTCAAATTTGGTCTGCGTCGGATTCGAATTGTGGATGTAAAGAACCAACTGGTACTTATTTTATCAACGCCGAAAAGACGAAAGGCAGAGTCAAACTTGGTGGAATTTGAATTCAGCACTTAAAGACGTAACGAAATACCGCTAAGCATCTTGCCCCAGCGCGCTAATGATCGTCAGCTGCCGCTTTACTCTCCTCTTCAGTTTTCTAAGTTTTTCACGTACGTGTTATCATCCACGTGTAACGAAAGCAAACAGCATCCAGTTACATATGTGCACACACACATAAATATATAATTCTCTTTTGGAACTCTGGATCTTGAAGCAGATATACTATAAAGAATGCCTTGTAAACATTCAGTTACTACAGGCACAAGGCCTGAAATTTTCGGCGGGGAAGGTGACTAAACGATCACATCGACTCTAGTACATAACTGGTACTTGTTTCATCGACTCCGAAAGGATGAAAGGCAAACTTGACCTCGGCGGATTTGAACTCAGAACGTAGCGACGGGCGAAATACTGTTAAGCATTTCGTCCAGCGCACTAACGATTCTGCCAACTCGCCGCCTTATCATAATAATAATAATAATAATAATAATAATAATAATAATAATAATAATAATAATAATAATAATAATAATCCTTTCTATTATAGGCACAAGGCCTGAAATTTGTGGGAGGGGACTAGTCGATTACATCGACCACAGTATTTTACTGGTACTTAATTTATCGTTCCCGAAAGAATGAAAGGCAAGGTCGACCTCAGCGGAATTCGAACTCAAAACGTAAAGACAGACAAAATTCCGCACAGCATTTTGCCCGGCGTGCTAACGATTTTGCTAGTTCGTTGCCTTATCATAACAACAACAACAACAACAATAACAACAACAATAATAATAATAATAATAATAATAATAATAATAATAATAATAATAATAATAATAATAATAATGATAATGATAATAAAAAAAGGACGAAGATATGAACGTGCAAAACAATCTGACAACAGAAATAAACGAACCGGTACCCTACGAAAACGATGACCGTCAAAATAAAGGGCCGGACGTTGTTCCTCATATCCCACAAACAAAACCAAAACGGCATAAATGGACACGTGAGGAACACATTTCGATCCTACACGCCTATTTACGCAAAACACTTTCAATACAGTAAACATAAGAGCACCACAGCAAACCACAGCACATACCCAAGGCGCACAGAGCTGCGCTCGGTAGTGAAGTGAAAGCACGTTATAAAAATAAAACTACTGAACAATAATAATAATAATAATAATAATAATAATAATAATAATAATAATAATAATCATAATAATAATAATAATAATAAATGCCCTGATGCAGTACCAGGCAATGGCTCTCATGGCTTTTGATGTTAACTGATTAGTAGTGTTATCCTGTACATTGTTTTGTCTTGGTATAAAAGGTGGGCTATAGTAAATATTCTGTTCAATACCACAGATTTGCTTGTTAGTTGTTTGACTAGTTAGAGAGAGAAAAATAATTGTCAACGCCATCGCTACCAGCACCGCGGGAACCGTCACACAGCTATTTTACTTTGATTCTTAGAAGCAATATGACGTCACAGTTTCAATATTTCTTTGCTTAATTTCTCCTAAAACGCATGATATTGAAAGTGTTGCTAAGAGCAAGTGCAGACTAAACGTTTTGAGTGTGTGGTTAAGAAGATCATTTTGCAACCGCGTGGTTCTGGGGTCAGTCGCACTGCGCGGTCTTCTGGGTAAATATGGTCTACTATAGCGGTGCGGTGGGGATTAGGGATGGCAGTATATATATATATATATATATATATATATATATATATATATATATATATATATATATATATATATATACCCCCACTTTCGGCCTGGCCTACACCCTACCCTTGCTTTCCCCACTCTCGCTTCCTCACCTACCAACACCATCACACCACACCACACACCACACCACTACACCATACCATACAACACATCACATCACAACGCAACACCAAGCACACACCAGCACTGACCAATTCCCAGCCCCACATTTTCACACCTACACATGCACACACGCACACGTCAAGATCACAAGCCCTCTTCCACACGCACATGCGTACTCTCTTATACACACGCATGCGCACCTTCGTTTTGGGATCACCACTACTTTATTATATCCCCTTCTTCCTAGCTCTCCTGTGAGACCCTTCTGTCCGGCATTCGCCATGATAGATCGCTAGCAACTACACATTTTTTTCTCTCCTTGTTTCTTTCTGTGTTCCTTTCTGTGGAAGAGCGTAGGCTCGAAACGTTAAAGACTGTTTCACTTATCGAGCGTTATACTAATACATCTGTTTGTTGTCTACACTACTTGTCTTCGTCTTTTGTTCCTTTTTTTTTTTGTGAATTCTCCCTATACATAGATAGATAGATAGATAGATAGATAGATAGATAGATAGATAGATAGATAGATAGGTGCAGGAGTGGCTGTGTAGTAAGTAGCTTGCTTACCAATCACATAGTTCCGGGTTCATTCCCACTGCGTGGCACCTTGGGCAAGTGTCTTCTACTATAGCCTCGGGCCGACCAAAGCCTTCTGAGTGGATTTAGCAGACGGAAACTGAAAGAAGCCCGTCGTATGTATGTGTGTGTGTGTGTGTGTGCATGTGTGTGTGTGTGCATGTGTGTGTGTGTGTGTGTGCGTGTGTGTGCTTGTTTGTCCTCCCACCATTGCTTGACACCCGATGCAGGTGCGCTTACGTCTCCGTAACTTAACGGTTCGGCAAAATGAAACGATGGAATAAGCACTAGGGTCACAAAGAATTAAGTCCTGGGTTCGATTTACTCGACTGAAGGCCGTGCTCCAGCATAACCGCAGTCAAATGATTGAAACAAGTAAAAGAATAAAAGAATAAAACATGTATATACACACACACTCATATACACATACCTTTTATCTTTCTTTTATTGGTCTCAATTGGGCCGCGGCCATGCTGGAGCACCGTCTTGGAAGGTTTTAGTCGAACAAATTAATACCAGGACTTAATTTCTTTTAAGCCGAGTATCTATTCAATCGGCTTCTTTTGCGAACCTCTAAGTTACAGGAAAGTAAACAAGTCGATACCAGTTTCAAGCTGCGAGTGAGAGGCAAATACAAACACACATACACGCACTAACATACGCATACGCGCGCGCGCACTCACATACACACACACATGCACACAAACATATATGTGTGGGGGGCTTCTTTCAATCGCCGTCTACCAAATCCATCCAAAGCCTTTTGATTGGTCCGGGTCTATAATATAAGTGACTTGCCAATGGTATCATGCAGTGTGTGGAACTGAACCGGAAGCATGTGGTTGAGTCCCACTGCACGTGTGGAGGGGGGGGGGGGGGGGTGCGCGTGTGTGTTTGTATTTGTTTGTATTTGTTTGCACCACCTCTTCACAATTGGTATTGGTTTATTTACACCCCTGTAACTTAACGGATCGGCAAAAGAGATTGATAGAATAAGTACGGAGTGCATTTTTTCGAGTAAATTCTTCAAGGGGGTGCACCAGTATGGCCGAAGTGTTTTCAATTAAACAAGTAATACGATAAAATGATTATTCGTAAACCAAATTCCATCTCCTACGTAATGCACCAGTGCTTTCCAGATTTTTAAGGATAACGAGACGCTTTTCTCTTACTATAAAACAGCAGACGACACACTTGTTTGATTACAAAAAAGCAGACGACAGATTATAAATAAATTTCCGTAGCATTTAAAGTTTGCAGCCATTAAATAACACGTATTCGCGATTATATCGGTGCGTAAGCATACGCAGCCAAAACAGAGATTCGAACTAAGAACGTATAGGGTTGTAATTAAATGCCACAGACATTTTGTCCGATGGTTTAATGAAGGTATGGACAACCTTTTTCGAGAAACAGGCTGCAAGAAACATGGCTCATTAGTAAGAACATTAAAGGTAAATTTTCGCTGCGCGTGGCGTTCAGAAAGACTCCTTATAGCATTGTATGATATAAGGACAAGCTCAAATCTTGTCCTCATATCACACGATGCTCGCTTTCGATTAAAACATAAACTTACATAAAAGAAATAACATAGATATCAAAGCACCCTCCTCAGGCTATGTTCCCGATATAGAAACCTGTTATGTAGTTTTTCACTATCTGGCAACCTTGATATATATATATATATATATATATATATATATATATATATATATATATATATATATATATATATATATATATATATATATATATATATATATATATCACAAAACTCTGAATGTGGTCGGAGGAAGTAGGAGGAAAAAATCAGTCTCTAAGAACCGTGAAAGTGAATTGACAGGGAAGCCACCAGTGCATAATAAGGGTATTTCGATACACACACACATGTTTATGTATATATGTAAATTCTTTTATTTTATTTGTTTCATTCATTTGACTGCAGCTATGCTGGAGCACCACATTAAGCCTTTTCAAACAGTTGATATAAATGTACATGCTTTAAATCGATCGACGTAATACTACGCCGCCTGGCTTAGAACTTGTCTCCTGAGTTAGTACCGGTCCACCTGCCAACTGTTAGGCCGATTAGAAGTTTCATGTAAATATTTAAAACCCGATATCTGGTTCTACCACTCCGGCTCTGTCAGCTTCGTCACCGTATCCTGTTTCGTCGAATTTACGGTCGTCGTATCCTGTTTTATCTAATTTACAGTCATCGCGCCAAGCTACACAAAGCTCCACCGCCTCACCACTTTTTTTTTCCGGTTCGGACAATGATTCGGAGTGTGAGTATTTTCCTAATTCAGAATCAGATGATTCCGATAGCGACGATGATATTCCGGTGAATCAAAGGTATAAGCAGGTAGCAGTGAATGGCCCTGAACAACAAAATATCGTATGGCGAGCAAGAGACAATTTCGTCCGACGGTATGCCTGGCATAAAGGCAAACTTTGAACATGGAAGTTCGCCACTGAAAATCTTCAATGAGTTTTTGACGGATGAAATGTTCCAATATATAGCAGACGAAACGAATGACTTTGCTGAATAGCCTCCCCTGCAAATCAGACCGGGCATGGTGGTGATTGGTTCTGCTTGCCTTGCTAATACTGATGGACATCGTGAAGAAACCGACCCTGGCGTCATATTGGAATTGCAATCCAGCCACGTGGACACCTTTCTTTCCAGAAATGATGCCACGTGATAGATTTTTTGGTGCTTCTTCGAAATCTACATTTTATCTCAGACGAGAACCAGGATGATAGGCTGCACAAAACACGTCTTATCGTTGACGAAGTGGCTGAAAATTTCAAAACGGTGTATGTCCCCACACAGAACATTTGTACGGACAAGAGTTAGTGGAAATTCAAGGGAAGGCTCCGATTCAAAAATTACAACCCGACCAAACGTGCCCGCTTTGGAGTTAAGGTTTATAAAGTATGCCAGTCAACTGGCAGAGCCTGTAGGTACACATGGAATCACAAAATCTACGCTGGTCAGGACAGATTAAATCTTCCAGCGTCTGCTCTAGCGTCAACTGATGTCGTATTGTCGCTGAATGAAAACTTGTTTATCAAAACTACAATATTTATATGGACAAGTGATTTTCCAGTCCGGATCTTTTCCTGGATCTGCAGGCGAGAAGCCTGTGAGACTGTGAGGACGCACAGGAAAAGCATGCCGCCTGATCTTCACAAGATAAAACTTCTACAGAGGAAACAACTACTGATGCACCGATAGTGGCATTCTCGCTATAATGTGGTGTGACAAAAAAAATTTCGGCTGGTTATTCTCGATATTGCTCCAATCTGGCCAGCCCAAAGGAAAAATTAAGCTAAGAGCATTAGATTCCTTAGAAGAAAGTAGCGAATGTATACAAAAACAAGAACGGGCAAAAAACGAACAATGTTACACAAATACAGTAGGAACAATAACGGGACATAACAACAGATGTCTTTCGGCTAAGGACGAATAAAATTAAGCTGGCGTATATGGAAATAAGGCCTTACAGCCGGGATACAAGATTTCACAGGCACAGGGAGAAATAACGATGTTGCACGCACAACGTGCGCCCAAAATAGCAAGGTCAGGCTTGGCCAAACAGCGGTCATGTGAGAAGAGAAGAGAGAGAGGTAGAGGCAGAGCGACAAAAGAATTAGGGAGGGGCGAGAAAAAATGACAGGGACACAGTGCAGTGAAAAGTGGGGGGGGGGAGAAGAAAAGGCAAGGAAATGTGAGCAAGGGGGAACGAAAGAACGAACAGTGGTATGAACGAATAAGAGTGAAGGGGCTGGTAGACAGAAATAGAGTCATACAAGATTTAGAAAAATGGGTACTTACATATAAGAGACAAGTTGTACGTACGCCGCTATATATATATATATATATATATATATATATATATATATATATATATATATATATATATATATAATACAGAATGGGACAAGAACGCAAAACATCCAGGTAGTTAGTTGATACAAGAAAGGGACAAAACATACAGATAGACGATACAAAGAAAACACGGACATATCATTCGGAGTTTTCTCTCTTCAGTCGAGATCCAGATTATCTTTGTAATTTCGGCTGGTTATTCTCGATATTGCTCCAATCTGGCCAGCCCCAAGGAAAAACTAAGCTAAGAGCATTAGAATCCTTGGAAGAGAGAATTCACAAAAAAAAAACAAAAGACGAAGGCAGGTGGTGTAGACAACAAACTGATGTATTAGTTTAACGCTCGGGGAGTGAAAAAGTCTTTAACGTTTCGAGTCTACGCTCTTCCACAGAAAAAAAAACAAAGAGAGAAAATAAAGAATATATATATGTTGTTTTACTGCGACCATGCAGGAGCACCACCTTGAAGGATTTTAAACGAACACATCGACCCCAGGACATATTTTTAAGCCTTGTACTTATTCTATCGGTTTTTGCCGAACTACTAAATTACGGGGAAGTAAACACACTAACACCGGTTGCCAAGCGGTGATGGGTGTGGACAAACACAGATACAAAGACACACACACACGCACAGGTACATACATACATACATATATGTATATATATTTTTTTATTTCACTGTTTCGGTTTCCTGTCTTGTTTTCTATCCGCCACTACGTTCCTGCATGGAACAAATTTAATTTGTGTCCGTGGGAAGAGCTATTGCAACAATGCGTCCTGCCCTAACTCTTCGAAACGCCAGTGTTATAATGGTGGCAGCTGATGAAGGAAATGTTCTCTATGTGGCCTGTGTGTTTTCTGTACCTTGTTTATCATTTTGTCCATGTTTTTTTGCAACGTCATGTACCCAGATATGCATCTATATGTACATGTAGATGAAGGTATGTACATACATGTACATATATATGCATATACTCATATATTATATCTATATATGACCGTTGACTGAACACTTTTCAATTTTTTTTCTCCGTGTTTTTCTCCTTGTCTCCGTATTCTTTCTGTTGAAGAGCGTAGCTCGAAACGTCAAAGACTTTCCGTATTCCCGACCGTCATACTAATACATCCTTTTGTTATTTACACCACCTGTCCTCGTCTGTTGTTGTTTTTTCGTATATTCTCCCATATATATATATATATATGTATATGTATATATAATATAAATATATATATATATATATATATATATATATATATATCCATATATACATATATATGCGCAGGAGCGGCTGTGTGGTAAGTAGCTTGCTTACCAACTACATGGTTCCGGGTTTCATTCCCGCTGCGTGACACCTTGGGCAAGTGTCTTCTATTATAGCCTCGGGCCAACCAAAGCCTTGTGAGTGGATTTGGTAGACGGAAACTGAAAGAAGCCCGTCGTATATATGTATATATATATAAATATACATGTATGTGTGTGTATGTGTTTGTGTGTCTGTGTCCCCCTCCCCAACATCGCTTGACAACCGATGCTGGTGTGTTTACGTTCCCGTAACTTAGTGATTCGGCAAAAGAGACCGATAGAATAAGTACTAGGCTTCCAAAGAATAAGTCCTGGGGTCGATTTGCTCGACTAAAGGCGGTGCTCCAGCATGGCCGCAGTCAAATGACTGAAGCAAGTAAAAGAGTAAAGAGAGATATATATGTGTGTATGTATGTATTATGTATGTATGTATGCATGTATGATAATTTATATGTTGAAAATATATCCAAATGAATACTATGGAATTTGGGTAATTTGCAAAAAATAAAAAAAATATAGATGTCGGCAGCCACTCCTCAGTGAAAACTTACCCGTCCTCACCATCATCACCACACTATCCACCACCACCACTACCAATGAATAAAGCAGATCAGATACTATATAAAGCCATCAGGATTATGGTTAGCATCTCGCACATTGTGTGTGTGTTTGTATATATATATATATATATATATATATATATATATATATATATATACACACACACATACATGCCTACATGCATACATAGATACATACATGTGTGTGTGCGTGAGCGCGTGCATGAATACAGCCTGAATAACAGAATTTCGAATATAGACCAAATCTCTAAAAATATATTTGGTGGCATTGAAGAATTTCCTTTGCAATCCCAGCTAGAATGGATTCGTCATGCCGTCGGAATGGGTGACGACAGAATTGCAAACGTCCTTATGTTTAGCCAGTTCCATGATGGACGAAGAGGCTTAGGATATAAAGGAGAGCTCAAAGCTAATCTGAAAATGACAATGATTCCTCCAGAAACCTTTTTTTTTAAGCATTGAATCGTAATGAATAGAGGTGTACTTGCTTGCTTATTAAGCCATACAAAATATATGAATTAAGCTGTCTGGATCAGTTTATAGAGCTAAGAATAAAGACAAACTCTCATTCGAACATTCCAGCCGATTAGTATAACAATCTTCTCTCATGTCCATTCTGTGGACTTGATTGTAAATCACTGGTTGGATTAAAGTCCCATAAGAGACTAGGCATCAGAAGTAAACAAAAGGAAAAGAACTGAAGAGAAAGCAGAACAACAATATCTCATTTGTTGACATCAAAGAGAGAATACACACACACACACACACACACACACACACACACACACACACACACACACACACACACACACACACATACACACACACACATACACACACACACACACACATACACACACACACACACACACACACACACACACACACACACACACACACACACACAAAATATGGGGGTTTAGTTCTCAGGTGATCTAAACGATTAGGTACGCTATGTAAGTGCTGTAATGGATTACTGGGGCTCCAAGATTATAGCCGAGACAGTAGTTATGGAGCCATTGCAGATTTCCGATATAGCGGATATATAATTGTTGAAGAGGACAACAAACGTTAAGGCAAGGCAATCATCTCAAGTCATATACATTATTATTATTGGAAAAAATTTAATGTCTTGCACCTAAGGACTTATGGACTTATTTCTACAAGGTCGGAGAATTGAACTATGAACTTTAAATGATATATCTTTCTCACGAGAGAGAATACGTTTTTGCTGATCCTACCTTAACGGAACAGTAAACTATATATATAACATTTTTTTTCTTAATTTTTTAGAATTTTCAGAAAATTTTTGCGAATTTATATTTTACATACGGGAATTCATGCGATTACGCAAAAACCAAAAAAAAAAAGAAAGAAATTTGATGCGTGATTTAAGGTCCATTTAATTATTTTTAGCACATCTCAAAACCACCATTTAATAATCGACAAATGATCGTGTGAATAAGCTGCTTGGTAATATCTTGGCTTGTTACAATTGGCTAAAATTACACAAAATTTTCAAATTTTAAAAGCTATTAACTCTTTATTTATTTATTTATGGCGAAAATGAATTTTATGTCAATGATTAGCATAAAAGACTACATCATTAAACCTAATATGAAATCAATTGGAACAGAAATCGAAGAAATTGATAAGTGGCAGCCAAACGATAGAAAAAGTACCAGATTTAAAGAAGTATTGGTGTCCATTTGATCAACTAATCTCTTCGAATTAAATTCCAACATGGCCTCAGTCCAATGAGTTAAAAGAAACAAGAATTTTATTTTCGTTCATCGATGTGAACGTATTCTGCGGTTACTCTTTTACTCTTTTACTTGTTTCAGTCATTTGACTGCGGCCATGCTGAAACACCACCTTTAGTCGAGCAAATCGACCCCAGGACTTATTCTTTAGAAGCCTAGTACTTATTCTATGGGTCTCTTTTGCCGAACCGCTAAGTTACGGGGACGTAAACACACCAGCATCGGTTGTCAAGCGATGTTGAGGAGACAAACACAGACACACAAAAATATACACACACATACATATATATATACATATATACGACGGGCTTCTTTCAGTTTCTGTCTACCAAATCCACTCACAAGGCTTTGGTCGGCCCGAGGCTATAGTAGAAGACACTTGCCCAAGGTGCCACGCAGTGGGACTGAACCCAGAACCATGTGGTTGGCAAGCAAGCTACTTACCACACAGCCACTCCAGCACCTAATTATCTTTTTCCTTCTAATTTATCTTTTTCCTTTCTTACTCTTTTCTACTCTCGGCACAGGGCCCGAAATTTTGGGGGAGGAGTCCAGTCGATTAGATCAACCTCCAGTACGCAACTGGTACTTAATTTATCGACTTCGAAAGGATGAAAGGCAAAGTTGGCCTCGGCGGAATTTGAACTCAGAACGTAAAGGCAGATGAACTATCTCTAAGCATTTCGCCCGGCGTACTAACGTTTCTGCCAGCTCACCGCCTTTCTTATTCTACTCCAGCTACGACATGATGCATCACAGGAAGACTGCGTCTCGTGGGCATTCTCTCGCAGTTGGTAATAAAATGACTAATGTCTTCTGTCTGGGTTTGGCATAACCTACATTTAGAGGTAAATAAATGAGTGTATGAATGTACCTATGTGTGTATGTATGTATGTATGTAGGTAGGTAGGTAGGTAGGTAGGTAGGTAGGTAGGTACATACAAATGTAGGTATGTATGTACATACGGATGTATATATGTATGTAATGTATATATGTATGAATAAATGAATATTTATGAAGGCATAAATATTATCTCTGCACGTGTGTGAGTCTGTGTGTGTGTATGCGTGTGCGTGTGTGTTTATGTGTACTAATGGGTGGGTGGGTGTCTGCCTTTCTGTCTAACGGTGGGGAGAGGTGTTTCATACACGGTTACTAGTACACACGGGCACGCACTCACTCAGACAGGGAGAGAAAGTGAGAGAGAAAGAGAGGGAGAGAAATAAAGAGAGAGAAAGAGAGGGAGAGAGATAAAGAGAGAGCGAGATAAAGGACGGCGAGGGAGGCACGCGCATGCGTGCATACAGGCAAATGTAATCAGAGAGATTGGCCCGGCAGTGGTGCTAATCCACCCACTCAGCAAAGCGGAAGACAAACAATCTGTGAAACACCCGGAATGTGTGTGTGTGTGTGTGTGTGTGTGTGTGTGCGCGCGCGCGCGCGCGCGTGCGTACGTGTCTGTGTGTGTGTGTGTAAGAGAGAGTAAGTACGTATACACACACACACACACACATATATACATACGTATATACGGAAGGATATCAGAAAGGACGAAAGTGGGGTCTCGTGATGTATTTCAAATACAAAATAGGATTGGTTTGAACAAATAGCAAAAATGTGTTTTTACATCTCTTCCACTCCAACCCCCACCCCGCTTTCACTCTAGTTTTTATGAATGTATCTGTCTATCATTTAAGCCGAAATAACATTTACTCTTTATCGTACCTGTTCTCTCTCTCTCTCTCTCTCTCTCTCTCTCTCTCTCTCTCTCTCTCTCTCTCTCTCTCTCTCTCTATCTATCCATCTTTTTTTTTCTCTCTTTCTCTCGGGTCAAAATCTGTGACGAAAAATAGATTTTAGAACTGATATCATTCAACTTCTCAGGGCCACAATTTACTCGCACGCAGCATCTTCGGAGCTTTGTCACTAATTCACTTCTTAAGCAAATTGAAAGCTGTTGACATCTTTGAAGAGGATTGTTCCCTAGCTACATTTTGGTATGTAAAAAATGAGATTTGATCCTGCAGAAAGCAGTTTACATCAAAATTTGTAGCAACGTTATAGGAGAGTAAATAATGCCTCCAATCAAGTTTAGATCCAAAAAAACTTTTTTATTTTAAAAGCAAAATATATTTATCTTAGCTTCAATGAAGAATTTTATAGCTTTGCTCCCATGCAACGAAAATTTGTATCAAAAAAGTTGTGAGGTAATATAGCAAGAAAAAAATACAAGTAAGGCAAAAAATTGGATTTAAATATAATTAACTTTTTTATTTTAAAAACAAACTATATTTTAATTAAGCTTAAATGAGAGAGCTCAATTCGAGGAATTTCATGGTATTAATTTCATGCAATGAAGTTTTAAAAGAAAAAAGTTATGAGTATTTGTTTCTCAAATTTTTTATGAATATAAGGGACTTTTAATATGTCACCGGCGTCATTGGGGTAAGGAAAAAATTATCAACGACACCGCTAACTTGCAATTAGTTTAATTATGTCATCTGTATTAATTAATGCAATTATATCATAAAAATGAAAAAAAATATATATATTATTTAGAAATTTTGGCAATAGCCAAGCCATTTTGGCAATCTTTCGTTTTAATTCGATAAGCATAATAGCATAGCCAGGAAAAACATGGATTACATGGAAAATGCGAGCAAGAGAAATAATATTCTTAAGATTATAAACCTGGAAAAGTACAGGACAAGTTATTACATCTGGTAAAGTGCAGAACAAGAAAATTTCTATTTAACATATTGCAGCTAAGGATAAAATCGAAATATTAAAAATTATTTGATTTTAATTTACAAAGTAACATTGTAATTAAAAAAGGCACCATCATTTTGTTAAAATATTGACACACTAGAATACTTAAAAGATGAGAGCCAGAAGTACAAATATAGCTAAAGTTTTATGCAAAGTAGAATAGTATATATTGTAGGCAAATTCACTTTTCCTGTCTTGTTTTTTGTCCGCCACTACATTCTTCCATGGCACAGGTTTAATTTGTGTATACAAATTTAATTTGCGGTACATGGGAAGAGCCGTTTTAACGATGCGTCCTGCCCAACTCTTCGAAACGCTGGTGTTAAAACGGGGGTAGCTGATGAAGGAAAATGTTCTCTATGTGGCTTGTGTGTTTTCTGTACTCTAGTTATTATTATTTCTTGTCTACGTTTTGTTTGCAATGTCCTGTACCCAGATATGCACCTATATATGCAGGTAGACGTAGGTATGCACACACGTGTACGCATATATGCATATACTCATTTATATATATATATATATATATATATATATATATATAAAAACAAAAGTAAATGAGTATATGCATATATACGTACAGGTATGTGCATACCGACATCCACCTGTATGTATAGGTGCATATCTGGGTACAGGACATTGCAAACAAACGTAGACGAGAACACACGAGCCACATAGAGAACATTCTACTTCATCAGCTACCCACGTTTTAACACCGGCGTTTCGACGAGCTTCATATATATATATATATATATATATATATATATGTACATATATATGTATATATATATATGTATATATATATATATATATATATATATATATATATATATATATACACACACACACATATATATATATATGTGTGTGTGTGTGTGTGTGTGTATATATTATATATATATATATATATATATATAGTTCAAAAAAACAATAACAAAAAAACAAAAAAACAACAAAGTGAGGACGTGATATGGATAGTATTATTGGACGCTCAGGAAAGGAAAGAGAGAGTGTATGACGTTTCGGGCGTAGCCCTTCGTCGGAAAGATGGAAAGTTCGGAGAATAGAAGAACGGAGAAAGAGGAAAATGGTACCGATGCCCACGAGGTTACACGTATATATATACGAGGGGGTATACAAAAGTAATCAGAAACGTTCTCTGTGAGATAAACCCGTTGTAGTTCAGGCTTCCGCCGCTAGAAGCCAATTGATGCGACCTTCTGGTACCAGTCTGCCGACCGGCATCGTCTGCTGATCTCGTACTGCCACGTGGTGCGTCTTTGTTTTGCAATGCTTCTCCGATTTTTGCGATGGCTAAAACGAAGGAACAGCTTGCTTCTGTGAAATTCTGATTTCCGCTGGGGGAAACTGCGGCCGAAACAGTTGCCATGCTTCTGACAACTTACAAAGACGCTGCCATGAGCAAAACACAAGTTTAAGAGTGGTTTCAACGCTTTAGGAATGGTCACTTGTCGCTTGAAGACTAACCTCGTTCAGGACGACCGTCGACCTCCCGAAAGAATGCGTGTCGTGAACTGAAAGAATAGTTAGTAGTTAATCTAGACTTTTTTTCGAATAAGGATAAATTAAAAAATTAATATTTATCTCGTAAAGTGATTAGGTAAGGTATCTACCATACCTTACCTTATATCTCTTCTATCTACCTTACCTCATACCTATATATGCATGTATGAATGTATGCATACATGCATGCATGTATGTATGTAGCTGTATGAATATACACATTCATATAGCCCCAGGACCTATACAGCTGGAATTTAACCCAGCTTCTATGTCGTATATATATATATAAACAATATATGAGTATATGCATATATATGTACATGTATGTACATACCTTCATCTACATGTACATATAGATACATATCTGGGTATATGACGTGGCAAAAGAACATGGACAAAATGATAAACAAGGTACAACAAACAAGCAGGCCACATAGAGAACATATCCTTCATCAGCTGCCACCATTAAAACACCGGCGTTTCGAAGAGTTAGGGCAGTACGCATCGTTAAAATGGCTCTTCCCACGAACACAAATTAATTTTTTTTTTTTTAATGCAGTATTTTCAATTACAAGAACTAAAAGTCGTGGGGGGGGGGATAATCTACCTGCATCAACTTGCTATAAAAGCAGGTAGTAATTTTACTTTGTCTTATTCTTAGTGCAAGTTTTGAAGAGTGCAGTTCGATTTTAACAGTTATATTTGAAAGTTATAAATAGAAGTGACAAAAGCATATTCGGCATATTTTGCTTTAAGTCAATCTAAACAAAATGGAATAGTTTGTTCCGTTTTCAACTTCAGTGGCTGTTTATTGTAGTGGATTGACCCCCAGCTTGACTTCTGCACCTCGCTTCATTCACAGCGTTCTCTTACCCGCCACCTTCCTTTTTCTTTCTCTCATTCTCTTTCACACACACACACACACACACACACACACACACACACACACACACACACACACACACATCACACACACACATCACACACACACATCACATACACACATCATACACAAGGCCTTTAAAAGAAACTACACGAAACAAAACAAAAATGCTTTCGAAGGTGTGGATGACTCAAAATTCAAAAGATTTGTAAGTTTTTTTTTTCTTTCTTTTTTTGTTTCTTTTAGGGATGAGCCCGTCAGCTATTCACCAGCCCTTCCTTGGCTCTCCGAGACCCCGAGATGATGGTCCGACTGGAACCCACCGCTTATAATCCATGTACACTTCAACTCTTAAATCATATTTCCTTATTAATCAAATAATATATAGGCGTAGGAGTGGCTGTGTGGTAAGCAGCTTGCTTACCATCCACATGGTTCCGGGTTCAGTCCCACTGCGTGGCACCTTGGGCAAGTGTCTTCTACTATAGCCCCGGGCCGACCAAAGCCTTGTGAGTGGATTTGGTAGACGGAAACTGAAAGAAGCCCGTCGTATGTATGTATGTATGTGTGTGTGTATGTTTGTGTGTCTGTGTTCGTCCTCCCAACATCGCTTGACAACCGATGCTGGTGTGTTTACGTCCCCGTAACTTAGCGGTTCGGCAAAAAAGATCGACAGAATAAGTACCAGGCTTACAAAAGAATAAGTCCTGGGGTCGATGTGCTCGACTAAAGGCGGTGCTCCAGCATGGCCGCAGTCAAATGACTGAAACAAGTAAAAGAGTATACTAAAAAAATGTAAGCACAGGCATGGATATATAATTAAGATGCTTGCTTCCCAGCTACGTGGTCTCGAGTTCAGTCCCACTGCGCGGTACATTGGACGAGTATCTTCTACCATAGATCCGAGCTGACCAAAGCCTTGTGAGAATATATGGTAGGCGGAAACTGAAAAAATCATCCTCAAGACTTGTTTTTTTTTTTTTTTAAAGCCTAGTACTTATTCTATTGGTGTCTTTTGCCGAACCGTTACAGGGACGTAGGCACCCCAAGACTTGTTGTCAAGCAGTGGCAGGAGACAAAGACACTCACACACAAATACTTATATATACGACAGGCTTCTTTCAGGTTATCTCTACCAATTCTACTCACAAGGTTTTGGATAGCCCGAGGCCATAATAGAAGACAATATACCAAGGTGCCACGCAGTGGGGCATCTATCTATCTATCTCTTTCTTTCCTCTCTCTCTCTCTCTCTCTCTCTCTCTCTCTCTCTCTCTCTCTCTCTCTCTCTCTCTCTCTCTCTCTAGATACACACACACACAAACATATATATATACATACATGCATACATATATACATATATATATATATATATATATATATATATATATATATATATATATAAATATATATAAAGTGAAGTATATTGCCACTTAAATGTGGCTGACCCCTAGGGGTGGATGTTACTGTTGCTTTTAGCCCCAGGAGGACATCTCCTCCAGCTGGCTTATCGACACACTTCTGTGTCCTGTTTGTTTTGCCAAGGGAAGTTATCCCTCTCATCGTGATCTGTAGCACGAACGGACTCGAGTTTCAGGGTTATTTCCCTTCGTCAGCGTCCGATAGCCACCGATCTGCGATGAGAAAGATAATTCTTGGCAAACTTATGTATCTTTTTCCAGTGAAATTATTCACTGATATCAAAAAAGTGAAAACAAGCAATGTTAATTCTCTAAACGAGGTATTAACAGTAACTGCACGATAAAGTGAAGTATATTGCCACTTAAATGTGGCTGACCCCAAGGGGTGGATGTTACTGTTGTTTTTAGCCCCAGGAGGACATCTCCTCCAGCTGGCTTATCGACACACTTCTGTGTCCTGGTTGTTTTGCCAAGGGAAGTTATCACTCTCATCGTGATCTGTGGCACGAACGGACTCGAGTTTCAGGGTTATTTCCCATACATATATATATATATATATATATATATATATATAATAGGCCAGGGCTATGATAGAAAACACTTGCCCAAGGTGCCGTACAATGGGACTGAACCCAAGACCACATGGTTGGAAAGCAAGATACCTAACCACAATGCCACGCCTACGTGTATGATAAAAAAACATATATTCCTCCAATGATCATCCAGTTTTGTTGGGGTTCCTTTTTCTCAGATACAACGCATCAAGATTCACGTCATACGATATGTCCTCTTCAAGAGACAAAAGGGTATGTGTCGAAGGACAGTTACTAGCTATTTCTGGTTGGTGAAGCGGCAGCATAATGGCTTCCTTGTTGGCTCGTTTTTACCATGTCATTTATATATATTGAGATGATAATTTTCTTTTTCTGATCAAACAAATACACGCAATATATATTCGTTCCTCAATTCAGATTTATTATTGTTCTTATTTGTTGTCCTTTGTCTGAAAATGCTTCGTCACACATCCTGTAACCTCTTCAGTGTCTCTCCATCCCACATGTCTCCAACTGTTCTGTTTGACTATCCCGAAATATAACGATATCTGTTTCAACACACAATTTACAATATAAATACATACACATATTTATATCTTTTACCTTTTACTTGTTTCAGTCATTTGAATGCGACCACGCTGGGGCACTGCCTTGAAGGATTTTTTTTTTTTTAGTCGAACAACTCGACCTCAGGACATTTTTTTAAAGCCTAGTACTTTTGGCGAACCGTTATGTTACGGGGACGTAAACACACCAGCACCGGTTGTCAAGCAGTGGCGGGGAACAAAAACAGACGCGCGCGCGCACACACGCACACACACGCACACACACACACGATGGGCTACTTTTAGTTCCCGTCTACCAAATCCACTCACAAGGCTTTGGTCAACCCGAGGTTATAGTAGAAGACACCAACCCAAGGTGTACCGCAGTGGGACTGAATCTGGAACCACGTGGTTAGGAAGTAAGCTTCTTTATTTCATAAATATTTGCCATAAAGGCATTACAAAGAGGGGAAGAACAAGGACAGACAAACATAAAAGGGGTGAAGTAGCTGTATCGATTAAATATTTACAATTTTAAATATGCAATAATAATTTGATTATATTTACAATGTTCGATTAAAGCATTGCTCATTACAGATGCAATTTGTAACGGCTTTCCTGAAGGATAGGCATCCGACCACCAGGGTAGACCTCTTGCCTTTTCTTTCCCTTGTTTTTGGCTTTCACTTACCTGGTGCCAAACACTCCCAGCTTCCTCGCCACAAGCTACATATCATTGGTTTATATGGCAGGTATATATCATGGTGATATATGTCACCAAGACGTCCCCACAAATGGCCAAATGTCATGATAACCTCATATATCTTACTAACAGGAAGTACACAACAGATAACACTATGTATTCTAGATAAACAAAAGATAAAAGGAAGAAAGAAAACACGGGATGGACACGATTGGAATGCTTTTGATCAGAGTTTGCCTGGGATTTAATAACGATAACAACATCAGAGATTGTGAGAAAATTATTAATAATAGTAGAAAAAGTAAATGCTCGACATAACCGGATTACTTCGTAAAAGGATAGTCAGCAACACAGTTATACATATTTATGTGAGTTATAATGAAATTAATAAAGGGAAACGTAATTAGGATTCGATGAAATTCACAAATGGTCTGTTTACATACATTCACATACATACATACATACATACATACATACATACATACATACATACATACATACATACATACATACATACACACAGGTAGATAGATAGACAGAGAGAGAGAGGGAGAAAGAAAGGAAGAAAGAAAGAAAGAAAGAAAGAAGGAAGGAAGGAAAGAAAGAAAGAAAGAAAGAAAGAAAGAAAGAAAGAAAGAAAGAAAGAAAGATGGAAAGAAAGATGGAAAGAAAGATGGAAAGAAAGATGGAAAGAAAGATGGAAAGAAAGATGGAAAGAAAGATGGATAGATGGATGGATGGATGGACACATCTATCAATCTATTCCTCTCTTTCTGCCTATCATCTATCTGCCTATTTGCATGTGTGTTTGTGTGTGTGTGTGTGTGTGTGTGTGTGTGTGAGTGCATGTATATATGTGCATTTGTATTATGCGTCTATGTATATATTTGTGTGTTTAGATAGATTGAGAGGAGGGAGGGAGAGAGAGAGAGAGAGAGAGAGAGAGAGAGAGAGAGAGAGAGAGAGACAGACAGACAGACAGACAGACAGACAGATACATTTATCTTTCTAACCATCCCTCCATCGAAAATATTCTAAATTGTTTATTTAGTTACCTTTGAATTTCATTTTATAATCCAACCAAGGTCAAGTTGGATTCTCGACCTCTGACCTCTGGTCAAAAATTAGTAGCATTGTAAAGTCAAATCAATCAACCTAAAATCAAAACATTTTACTTTTGTTATTTATTTTATTTTATTTCATTTTTGTTTCTTTTTCGAGTGATTTCACCATCATCACAGTAAAAAGGAGTGGGCTTTACCCACATGGAATTGAAAGATGAATACGAATTTTGAACTTAATCTGGTGGCTTTGGCCAAACATTTTGTTATTGGCTTGACCAATCAGATGCACGAATACAGTAGGGAGTGGCCAATTGCTATATATCCCCAGAATAACTAATTAATACATGTGTAAATATAAATATAGGTAGCTAGATAGATAGATAGGTTAATTATGCACACACATTGTCTCAAATATTTTAATTAGTGAAAGTCGGGATATTCATGTCATGTCTCTTAAAACATTAACCATGTAAAGAAAATAAATTATGGTGCCTTTTTTTATTGCTTTTTATATGTTTATAAATGTTGACTTAGTTGGGTGAAGAAGGACAGCAACCATGAATTTTTCAGCGTCAAGTTGGTGAATGGTGTTGGGGAGAAGGGACCCAACTTATCATCAAACCAGAGACTTCGTCTAAATCGGTGGTTCTCAACCGGAGTCACTAGCGTAGCTAAGCAGGGGCGGTTGGGGCGGTCCGCCCCGGGGAATACTTTGAAAGGGGAACCACTTTTGGGTCTGCTGTAGGCAATATGTGGTTTTTGTGGAGTCCGGGGACGGCAAACGGAAGGGCCGCCCCGAGCGGCACACATTCTAGCTACGCTCGTAACCGGAGTCCATATACGTTTTTGCTGTTAAAATATACTTGCAATAGATGGATTATACTTCTACAATAGCGAAGGTGCGTAGCTTAGTGGTTAAGGGTAATTGGCTCACGATTATAAGGACATAAGTTCGATTCCCGGCAGCATGTTTTGTCCTTGAGCAAGACACTTTATTTCACGTTGCTCCAGTCCACACACACCTGGCAAAAATAAGTTATACCTGTAATTAAAAGGGTTGGCCTTGTACCTGTAGTTCAAAGGGGACGCTGAATTTCTCCGAGAACTACGTTAAGGGTACACGTGTCTGTGGAGGGCTCAGCCACTTGCACGTTAATTTCCCGAGCAGGTTGTTCCGTTGGTCGAATCAACTGGAACACTCGACGCCGTAACCGACAGAGTGCCAGTCTTCTACAATAAACAAAATATTTTACCATTTTTCATACAATTCCTAATAATATTTAATTATATATATAAAAAAAAAGAAAACAATAGGAATTTTTTAAACATCGAACGATTATGGGGGTCCAGTAGAGTAAAATAGGAATCAAAGGCGCCCATAGGGGGGAAATGGTTGAGAACCACTGGTCTAAACGCATGCAATAGAGTGAGCCCTGTTGAAGGCATCCTCGGGCCATATGGAATGGTGTACCGAGTGACAGTTCTGTGTAGCCTCTGTATTTTTAAGAGAATAAACATGATTTACTGGATATTTGACCACTATTTCTAGCATTAGCTGGTCATGCCTAAGCTATTGTTGTTGTTTGTTGTTGTTTAATCACGTGGCCTTGAGACTAGGGTCTTTCATTCATGACCATAAAGTTGTGAATTCAATTCCGGGATCAAGTGGTGCTAGGATCAAGCGTAGCTAGGGGTAGTGAGGAAGCGGTCCGCTATTGACGGGGGTGGTATTTTGTAGTCTTAGAAGAGGCACGTGGCCTAGGTGTTGGACTCATGTTCGTAAGATTCTAGTTTCGATTCCTGGACCGGGCGATGCGTTGTGTTCTTGAGCAAAACACTTCATTTCACGTTACTCCATTCAGCAACAGACCGGCGTATCGTCCATGTGGGGAATTTATACGCCATCGAAACCGGCCCTTATATGTCGGTATGACTCGAGAAAGAAGAAGGTAACAGTTACTTTTCGGCTTGATGTACAAGCTGGATTCTTTTTTTTTTTTTTTTTGTGGCCACCTGGGGAAAGGAGACGGCAAACTCAAAGAGTACTCCGGGCGGTTCACACTCCAATACCGCTACTGGTGATGCGTTGTGTCCTTCATTTCCAGTTATTTGATTTCACGTTGCTCTAGTCTTCTCAAATATAAAATGAGACCCAGTCCATGGCTGATATAACCCTCTTTCCTACAGTTGTCACATCAAGAATGTTTAGGAGAGCCGAGAAAGTGTCTATATTTGCTTGCGACTGTAAAATAAGTGTGCATCCAAGCCAGTAATCGCTGAAATTTCTTGACTAAAAGAAAAATCTGGTTTCATGTAGAATACCTTATGTGCGCACGTGTTTTTTCCCCTGCTAGTAAAACGTGTGTGCCCGAAAACTGCAACGACATGCTGTTTTAACATTGTATTTCGTTTCAAATGTTTTATTTTGGGGTACAAGTCTACATTAATACGTTTGAAATTAAATTTAAATTTGCACAACTATTAGCGTTCTGTCTGTTTCACATGCATGGTTGTGTGGTAAGAAGCTTTCTTCTCAACCAAATGGTTCTGGGTTCAGTCCCACTGCGTGACACCTTGGGCAAACGTCTTCTACGAACAGCCTGGGGCCGACCAAAACCTTCTGAGTGGATTTGATAGAAGGAAACCGAAAGAAGCCCGTCGTGTATGTGTGCGCGTGTGACTTTATATCTGTGTTTGTCCGTCCACCACCACTTGAGAACCGGTGTTAGCGCGTTTACTTTCCCGTAACTATAGCGGTTCGACAAAAAAGACCGATAGAATAAGTACCTGGCTTAACAAAATTAGAAAAAATAATAAGTACAGGGGTCGATTCCTTCGACTAAAATTTCTCAAGGCGGTACCCCAACATGACCGCAGTGACTGAAACAAATAAAAGATGAAAGATCGGAGAAGATCTCATGTATTGTTTGTCAGTGCACAGTCGCAACATTTATTTCCCACCTTATTGCTATTCTTCAGCATAAACCACTTGAACTAATTTTCCCAACTTTTGTTATATTGTCAGCCATCATTAGTATTCCTCATTTCTCCTTATAAAAGGAAATGCAAATAACATTGTAATACAAATGATATTAGGTAAAATTTTACAACAGGAGGACGCCGCCATTGTTATCCTTTCTCTTCGACTTCTATTAGTCACTGGACTGCTATCATGCTGGGGTACCACCTAGAAAAAGTTAGTCGAACGAATAGACTCTAATACATTTATATTTTTTTTAAAGTCTGGTACTTACTACATTACAGGGACGTAAACAAACCAACACCGGTTGTCCTTTTTTTGTGAAGTACAAGCACACAGACAGACAGACACATACATACGACGTGCTTCCAAACAATTTCCGTCTACCAAATTCATTCAGCCACAATGTATTGCTTAGTCCGAGGCTTATAGCAGAAGACATTTGCCCAAGGTACTGCGCAGTAGGACCGAACGCGAAAACAAAGCGAGTGTCTAACCCATACAACCATATCTGCACTTATTTATCAAGAAAATTCTTTATTTAATTAAAATTACTAAATCAAAGGAGTTCTTTGTATATTTAATTAAAACACGGAATTCATTGAATGCTAACAGGGTAGGTTTACAAAAAAAATAACAAATAGGATATTTACACATACCATGTTTTCTGGATTCCTTGTTGACAGGTCTACGATATTGGTTTCAAATTTTGGCACAAGGCCAGCAAGTTCGGGAGAGGGGTAAGTCGGTTATATTGACCCTAGTCCTCAACTGGTACTTATTTTATCAACCCCCGAAAGAATAAAAAACAAAGTCGATCTCACCGAAATTTGAACTCAGAACGTAAAGACGGACGAAGTGGTCGCCAAGGATTTCTCCCGGCGTGCTAACGATTCTGTCAGCTCATCACCCTCACAGGCCTGTGATATTAAATAAAGATTTTTAAGGTGACAAGCTAGCAGAATCGTTAGCATGCCGGGCAAAACACTTTGCGACATTTCGTCCGGCTTTACGTTCTGAGTTCAAATTCCACCGAGGTTGACTTCCATCCATTCGAGATCGATAAAATAAGTACTAGTTGAGCACTGGGGTCGATGTAATCAACTTACCTTCCCCACCCTCCGAAATTTCTGGCCTTATACCAAAATTTGAAACCAATATGAAATACAGTTTTAAACACTTATAGTATGCCAATTAGTAACTCCAGAAAATGCAGCTGCTAGATATAATGCGTATATAAATAGAATGGCTACTGTTTCTTCGAGACAGCTGTAATGACGAAACCCAAATAAGAGTCGAAAGTTGATTAAGACTGTTCACCATTTGTTCAATTTACGGAGAAAGAGGTAATTGACAAATTCGTATGTCTACTATGTCGGTTTAAATGTAATAGACTCTACAAAAAGCCTTTATCACATTTTCTGTTCATCTAAACCGCAAATTTAAGATGGCGCCATCAATTTTTCTGTCAAGCACCATATGATAAGAGTATCTAAATATGAAAGAATCTAAAAGAAAAAGATGTTTGTGTTTTTTTTTTTAATATTTGCATGAATAGGATATTTTGTTTTACTTTACTAAAAAATCAAGTACTCTGTGTTAATAGCAAAACAAACAAACAAAACTCTTCAATTTGGCAACAAAGAAATACTCTGAGCCAAACAAGTGACATCAACATACAATGTCAGAAATTCTGTGACGTAGCATTAGTATTGCCCAGTAAGTGCAGAACAAATGACAGAATACTGGATAGAATAAATGCAGATAACTTATACTAAGAGATGGTCAATTAAGCAAATAATAATAGTAATTATTATTATTATTATTATTATTATTATTATTATTATTATTATTATTATTATTATTATTATTATTATTGTTATTATTATTATAGAACGACTTTAACTGCCAAGAAAAGAGGGAGGCCGTGGACTTTTACAATTGGAATTAATGTTAGTCTTGAAGATAAGCAAAACCAAATGTATGGTCGGGCTATCGATACCGTCAGAGGAGGTTATGAAGCAGATAGAAGAGACGGGTTATAAGTACTTGGGGATTTTGGAAATGGATAAATTGATGGAGAAAGAAATGACAGAAAAATGTAAGGTGGAGTACTTGCGCAGACTGAGACTGATCCTTAAGTCGAAATTAAACGGACGAAATAAGATTGAAGCTATCAACACCTGAGCGGTTTCACTCCTTAGATATTGAGCAAGGGTAATCGCACGGTCAGTAGATGAACTAAACAGTTTAGACAGAAAGACAAGGAAGTTGCTAACTAGATATGGGACACTCCACTCAAAAAGTGTCACAGATAGACTGTATGTACCAAGAAAATGAGGGGGAAGGGGACTTATTGGATGCGAATACAGCGTTAGAGCAGAGGAAAACAACATAGCATGGTATGTAAAAAATGCCACAAAACCGCTAGTATTAGAGGTAAGAAGGTTAGGACTGTGTAGGTTGAAATATTACAAAGATAAAGCACTGTACAAGCAATTGAAAACGAATGAAACAGAAAATAGGTGGGTAAAGAAAAGAATGCATAGACAATTTCATAGGAATGTTGAAGATAAGGCACACAGAGTGATTTAAAACCGGAAACGGATGTTCTAATCTGTGCTGCCTAAGAGCAAGCACTAAGAACAAACTACATAAAATACAAAATAGACAACACATCAGAAAGTGATTAGAGCAGAATCTGTGGACAAAATGGTGAAACTGTATAGCATATTACCAGCCAGTGTACGCCACTAGCCCCGAAGGAATATAAGAGACGCCACGACAATATAGCAAGGCTTGTCCATTGGACACTTTGCAACAAGTATGGACTTGACAGAGCATAAAATTGGTACAACCATAAACCTGAAGGCATCTTCGAAAATAGAAATGCAAAGATCCTATGAGATTTTATGATTCAGTGCGACCATGAGATAGAGAATAGGAAGCCAGAAATAATCTTAATTGAGGAGAAAGAAAACAAACTATGTTGGATCATAGATATAGCATGCCCAGCTGACAACAAGGTATGCAATAAGGAAGAAGGAAAAGTCCATAGATATGACATGTTAGCTTGGGAGGTTAAGCAGTTGTGGTCGATGAAAAAGGTGGTAGTAGTACCGATAATTGTCAGAGCCCTGGGAACAGTGAGTAAAAATCTTGAGAAATACATGGAACAAATAAGGGCTGCAATAAGAGTGGAGCACTTGCAGAAACGGCACTTCTTGGAACCGCTTGAATACTCCGTAAGGTGCTCGAAAAATAAGAGGTGTTACCTTAGTTCACTGGTAGTGAACAGCTGACACCGTAGTACATCTCCAGCGTTAGAAGCTGTGCAAAGGCAATAACAACAACAACAACAACAACAACAACAACAACAACAACAACAACAACAACAACAACAATAACAATAATAATAATAATAATAATAATAATAATAATAAATCTTTCAACTATAGGTACAAGGCCTGACATTTAGTGGGAGGGTGTTAGTCGATTATATTGACCGCATTACTGGACTGGTATTTATTTTATTGACTCCGAAGGACAAAAAGTAAAATCGACCTCGGAGGAATTTGAACTTAGAACGTGGTGATGATGATGATGATGATGATGATGATGATGATGATGATGAAAATTAGTAATAGTCTGACCCTGAAAAAAGTGCAGTTTATAGAATTTGTAAAATGTATTTGACCTTTCGATCCTCTCGAGCTGTCAGAAAACATGAATTCCGACTTTTTAGGTTGAACCTTTAATTTCATATGCCAAATGGACCAGCGTTTCCTGACATTTTCCTTATGTCGTAAGGAGAAGTGAGTTCTGGCGCATCTAACTGAGTCCCTAGGTTTCTATGCCGTAAGGAGAAAAGTTCTGGCATTTCTTAGTTGAACTCATGTTCGCATACCGTGAGAAGTGGATTTCCCGCTTCGAGTACGGTCCTTAAATCCCTCTGTCGAGAGAAGACATGACTCCTGAGGTTTGGGATATGGGCCCTTCGAATGACAGTAAATAACAATAAGAGATGTCGAGACTATAAAATAAGATGAAGGTATATAAATTTCCTTAGACGAAAGCTATATGCTCAAATCTCAGACTGAAAAGGCCAATAGAGCTTCGCACCGGTGACGTCACAACTCATTTTTGCAGTTGAGTGAACTGGAGCAACGTGAAATAAAGTGTCTTGCTCAAGAGAACAACACACAGCCCGATCCGGGTATCGAACTCACTACCCCATGATTGTGAGCCCAACGCTGTAACCACTGAGCCATGCGCCTACAGAAGTTAGACGATAACACAAAGAAAAAGGAGCCACACCAAGTTGATATAGTCCTTATTTGTCATTGACAATTATACTATTAAGATGCAGTAAAATTATGTCAGTAACTAAGTCGTAGATAGAAGTAGCTCCTTCTCAGCAGTATTATAACCCCAGGATCGAGAAAAATAATGTTCATTATTTACATTATTTACATTTGACGGTTATTTGTCCTCATCTTGTTTATTGTTAACACAACGTTTCGGCTGATATACCCTCCAGCCTTCATCAGGTGTTTTGGGGAATTTTCGAACCTGGGTTAACAACAAAGAAGATGAGGACAAATATCTGTCAAATGTAAATAATGTACATAATTCTTCATCTCTTAAATATAAAACTGAAAAATAATGCAGTCATTGTATTTATTTATTGACACCAAGCTACAGCGTGCATTGATGAGTAATAACGAATTTAGAGGGAGAATATTTTACAGAGAGAGAGAGAGAGATAGTATTCTAACTCTAGGGGCCCCAGGCAAGTGTTCAGTGTCTTCATACCTTAGGACGATACTGAATGTACAACAATAGTTTCGGACACTTTATAACATGCATGGACAACCTTTTTCAAGAAGCGGGTCGCATCAGACATGGTGGCCCGTGCTACTAAAACATTCATAGACGGGCCATTCAGCAAGTCCCACGGACCAGAGTTTTAAGCTGCGATCTGGCAAAATCGTTAGCAGGCAGGACAAAATGCTTAGCAGCATTTCATCCGTCTTTACGTTCTGAGTTCAAATCCCGCCGAGGTCGACTTTGCCTTTCATCCTTTTGAGATCGATAAAGTAAGTACCAGCAGAGCACTGGGGCGATATAGTTCACTTATTCTCGGAAATTTCTGACCTTGTTCCAAAATTTAAAACCAATATATATTCTTTGAAGTTCGATTTTTTTACGGATATATTTTAATCCCTACCTGTATATTTAATATGTAATTTTCTGTTTCTAAAATCTTGAACTTATTTTTAGAAGTCTATTTTTGCTATATATTTTACACAATTTTAAAATTATTTCGCAATACTTAATTATGTTTTTCTCTTTTTTTCAACATGAATGTTCCGGAAAAGTGTTTTAAGAACTTCTTTCATCTCTCTTTCATAGTCTAATACCTCTATTGTTGTTCTAACCTGCGGTCAATCCGATTAACGATACCTATAACTAAAAGCATTTCAATGGAGACCATCCCGTCTTGTTTGTGGTATGTATGACTTCATTATCTAATGCGTTATTTCTTTGTTTAAAACAAGTGACTACGATTTCGAGGAAGTTTGCCGTTATTTGTAGCACGTTGATTTACCATGTAGCCGCTCCCTCGTTTGCTTCTAAATACCTCAGTTCCATATGTAACTGTTTTGCATTTTTTCTTCTATTTTTTTAATGGTTTCAATCGTTGGACCGCGGCCATACTGCAGCACTGCATTAACTTATTTTTTGTTGTCACTTTATGGCAGCAAGTTGGTTGAGTTTGTTAAGACGAAAAGCTTTCAGTAGTTAAGACTTTTAATCGAAGATATTTTACTGGTGAACGGTTTTGTAACCCTTCAATTTCTTCTCTGAGACCGGATACGTTAGGAGACCAAAGCTGTGAGCAGTAATCTAATCTGCTCAGAACTAGGGTTTTCCATAGAGTTAGTATAATTACTGGTTCTTTTGTCGCGAATGTTCATAGAATCCTTTCTATGTTTGCATTTAGAGGTCAGTTTGGTGATGTGGCTGGTGAAAGACGCGTCATTTGACATGATTACTCGTAAGTCCCGTATGCCATTAGTGCTCTGAATCATTGTTATCTGGTGTCAAATATTGTGAATGATATGTATTTCCTCCATAATGAAGAACCTGAAATGTTGATATACAGTAATCCCTCGCTATATCGCAGTTTACCTATCGCAGCTTATTATTTAAGCTTACGTCGATTCCTCCGTGGTTTTGTTTTGCATTTATAATAAAATAAATATATACAAATTACAAAAATAATAATAATAAATATACAGTACAGTACTGTTTCTACTTCCTGGATTTTCCCCTATCGCGGGGAGTATTGGAACGTAACAGCCGTGATAGTCGAGGAATAACTGAATTAAATTTCATATTGTTTTTATTTGCCCGTTGATAAATAAGGATTAACTCATTTTGGAGGGTGACACTAACTCCTGGAGTTGGATAGCCATCGATATTTTTATGTCATCGGCGTAATTTGTGAGGTTGGCCGAGTGCACTTTTGATTATATACCTGATAGGGTGATGATATATAATAATGGTCTTATAACCATTCCCTGAAATATTCCACTTATTAAAGGTGACTTAGCAGCAACATATTGGTTCCTACTGCGTAGGAAGTCAAACGACCATTCTCCGAGTTTTCCTGTGATACCAAGATCCTGTATCCTATGATAGATGATTTCATGATTAATTTTGTCAAACGCCATAGCAAAATCAAGGTATACACAGTCAGTGTCCTTTCTTTTCAAGAGATTATTGAGAATGTTATGGCACTGTAATGGCAACTTTGTCCAGTCTGAAAACCATGTTGTGTATCAGCTAAGAGGTTGTTTTCTTCAAGGCATGTAATTATTCTTTTTCAGACAATGCATTCGATAACGTTAGATGTGTGAGATGTGAGAGAAGCATGTCTGTAGATTTTAGCTTCAGCACTGCTACCTGCCTTGTGTATAGGTGTTACTGTTGTATCTTTCAGCAATTCTAGAAATACGCCTGTATCAAGTGACTTTTGAAATAATATCTTTGATGGTTTTGCGAGGCTGTTTTTGCACGTTTTTAACAGTATGGCTGGAAGACCATCTGATCCAGATGCTGAGTTTGAATCTAGGCCATTAATAGTTGTAAGTATATCGTCTTCCATAACATAGCTAATTAATTAAAATATCTATTTCTTCGTCTACCTATTTCTATCTTCTTCTCTATTTATCTATATATTTATCTGCCTATGTTTCAAACCGCCTGTCTAATGGTCCATTTGTCAATTAAAAACTTCTGAAAAATGTTCCTTCGAAATTTCAGTCAGATTAGTAAAATGTGTTCTTTATTATTTTATTCAAACCCAGCCTAGGCCGATTTTGCCTATCAACAACCGATCTCTGGTCAGAAAATTATCCCTGTGTTAAATCCAAACAATATTTTATCTTATTCAAATGATTTCATTATCACACTTACAAGGTATTTGTCCACTCCTGCAGTGTGGATAAATAAACTAAATTTTGAACTTAGTGGGTGGCTTAGAGGGTGGCTTCGGTTAAATATTTCAGCTTCACCAACCGGATGTAGGTATATAACAGGGGGTGGTTAGTTGTTTATTAACATTTAGTTTGTTTATCAGAATAAGTAAACAAAATTCATTCCGCAAAAAGAAAGAAAAAAAAACTTCAAAAAATTTTTTAAATCAGTAATTATTTAGTCAAGACTTCAGATTTATAAATTAGTGCAAGTCGAAATATTGATGCCTTATCCCTTAAAAACGTTAAGGGGAACCATGTGGTTGGGAAGCAAACTTTTTATCACATAGGTGTGGCTGTGTGGTAAGCCGTTTGCTTCCCAGCTACAAGATTCTAGGTTCAGTCTCACTGTGTGGCACTTTGAGCAAGTATCTTTGTGGTTGGGTTTGATAGACGGAAACTGAAAAAGCCTGTCTTGCATACATACATACATACATACATACATACAAACATACATACATACATACATACATATGTAAGTGTATATATATGTATGAATATATATATATATGTGTGTGTATATATATATATATATATATATATATATATATATATATATATATGTATATATATATGTATGTGTATATATGTATGTATATATATATATATATATATATATGTATATATATATATATATGTATGTATATATATAATAGATAATAGATAATATATAATATATGTATACATACCTGTATGTGCACATCACGTCACCAACTGTGCAAATAACATGGAATTCGTAAACAAACGAGGGAAAACGAGTGAAGTACGTAAACAACGAGAAAAAAATGGAAAACAGGACAAGTAAACACAGCGAAAAGACCCTTCATCAGTTGTCGACTGTCTATCTACTCCTCATTTCGAGCATTGAACGACAATATAAGTCTTTAAAGGCAGTTGCTCCCATAAATTCTAAAATAAAATTTAGGATTTATGGAGGGTCAAAGTTGGGAACAAAAAATGACAGTG
Source organism: Octopus bimaculoides (assembly GCF_046866305.1). Lineage (NCBI taxonomy): Eukaryota > Metazoa > Mollusca > Cephalopoda > Octopoda > Octopodidae > Octopus > Octopus bimaculoides. The sequence continues at coordinate 33,648,811 of NC_142928.1, forward strand.
GAAACATACAAGGAAACCGAACAAAAACAAACATGGAGGGTCGTTAGACCAGAATGAGAGGAAAAGGACATTTGAATAGTCGAGCAGCTGCTTCAGGACCCAGTCATAATGCCGTAAGAGCTGTGTGTGAGGCAGCTTCTGTTTGGACGGAAGCCATGCTGAGTATCACTCAGCAAGTCATTTTCTTCTAGGAATGTAACCAGTTTCTTTCTGACGATTCGCTCCATGACTTTCCTGATATGTGAAGTCAGAGAGATAGGTCTGTAGCTTTTGGCCTCTGCTCTGCTTCCACCTTTATAGATAGGGCATATGATGACTTCATTTAGCTTTTTGGAAGTTAACCACTTGCAAGGAAACTCTGGAAGAGTATCCGAAGGGGTTCCGCTAATTCCTGTTTACATGACTTTAAGAGAATAGCTAGAGGCCCGTTGCTGAGTTTGGGCTCGTTTCGTCTATGGCCGCTATTATATCTTCCTCTTCAATGTCAATGTAGGTAATGGCTGCTGCCTTTTTCTGCAGGGTTGCATAGTCAAAGAAATCAGCTGGGGTTTTTATCTGCATGTGACTCAGTGTAGAGGTGAAGACACTTTTAAATTGTACACTGAGCACTTCACTTATCCTTCTGGGGTCCACAATCAGTGAGCCATTCAATTGGAGCAGGGGTCCTATTCTGTACTGTACGGTGGCGGTTTCCTTTGCAGACTTATAGAAAGCTTTGGGGCTTGTTTTTATGCTTTCTACAGCTCCCTTTTCTTTCTCTGCTCTTTCCATTCCATAGGAGAGTTTAATTTTGTTTTCAATTTCCAGCAGTTCTGCCAGGTCACCGCCTTTATTTTGCAATATATTGAAACACAAATTTGCGAGTGACATTTTGAAATGTATGTAAATCAACATAAAAACATCAAATTTATTATCTTTAATCTGAGTGTCACGTGGAGTTGCTGGAAACGTTTAGCTTACTACGTTTTATTGTTGCGGTTTTTTTGTTTGTTTAAATTCGATGCCAAGTTTATTCTTAAAATAAGGTCAAGCTTTAAAAGCAGTAAATTTTGTTGTCAAAGCCCTGCGAAAAAAAAAAAATGAAAGCTGTCAATTTTCTATGAATTATTTGTTTAAACTGTTATTGGATTGTCTTGTTTTTGTTTGGTGATAACCCTGATAGAATATGGCGGATTGTCCACTGCTTCCTTACCAGGGTTAATCAATTATAACTCTTCTCCTTTTTATAAGATATGATCCAGATTTTGACACAAAGCCAGTACTTTCAGAGGAATGGGGTTATCGATTACAGTACTTGACTGGTACTTTATTTTGTCGTCACCGAAGGGACAAAAGGCAGGATTGATCTCGATGGGATTTGAACTCAAAAAGTAAAGAGCCGAACGAAATGTCGCTAATAATTTTGTCTGACGCGCTAACTGTCCTCCAGTCCGCCGTCTAACGTTTTTTATAAGATATAAACGAGGAAATTTACAATAACAGAAATGATAGGTGTTTTGAAAGTGTCGAGCAGGATTCGTCTTGGTTTTCCATATCGTAGATGATTGCCAAGTAAAACAACATAGAAAAAGCATTTTTTAATACAAAACCTCTAAGGAGAGTGATGGGAATGGAACTGTTTGTATCAGTTTTCCCTGTTACGGATAATAAAAATATTTAAAAAAAGGAAATTACTTCAATTTGCGAAGAAATTTTTTTTTTTTTGCTTTGTTTTCTGCTGCTGGAGCACAAACAAAATGTTATTTATCGGTCCCTAAAGAATGAAGGGCAAAGACGGCCTCAGCAAGATCTGAACTGAAAACGCAAGGAACCGAAATAAATACCGCTAGCCATTTCGTCCGACACTCTATTGACTCTGCCAATTCTTACGAGGATGGAGAACAAATGAAGGTTGGAGAAGAATGTCACAGTGTCACGGAAGTAAAAAAAAAAAAAAAAGAAAACAGAAAAGGTGAGGCTAGCCAGAATGTATCTAGGATCCTGGAAGAAGAGGCGAGGAAGCTGAAAGAATGGGGGAGACACTCCTACGCAGCTGCTCATCTTCACAGTGGGACAAATTAGTTACTATGAACTGCTCAATGTTCACTCTAGAGAAATATAGACCAACAAATATATTGAAAAAGCGTTAAGTGGGGCGCGAAGACCAACAGTATTTACGGGACAGGATCTTATTAAAGATCACGCCCGCAGTAAGAGGATGACTTCCACTAAAAATATTTACAAGTGCATCTGGGTTCTCAAACTTCCAATATAAGTGGGAGGGAAAGAGTCATAGCGAGCTAGTAGGTTCTCATCCACGTGTGGTTGTTTTTATTTTTTGTTTTGTATTTTTCACGATTTTTAAAATTTGTATATATTTTTATTATATACTTATCCAGCTCTTCTGTGAATTTGATTTATATCAAAGTTTCAACATATTTAATAATTCATATAATTTCGTTTTCATATCATTTTATTTTGTGTATTACCATACGTTTGCAAACCATGTGCCTTCCCATACGTTTGAAAACCATGTATTTTCGTTCTTTTTATAGCGTTTGTAGGACGGACCCTATGGCGGCAAAGGAAGAAAGCGTTATTTTTATTATTTCTGTTCTTATTGCTGCTATTGTGAAGGCAGCGAGCTGACAGAATCGTTAGCACGCCGGGCGAAATGTTTAGCGGTATTTCGTCTGCCGCTTCGTTCTGAGTTCAAATTCCGCCGAAGTCGACTTTACTTTTTGGGGTCGATAAATTAAGTACCAGTTAAGTACTGGAGTCGATGTAATCGACTGTCCCTCTTCGCCAAATGTTAAGCCTTGTACCTATAGTAGAAAGTTTTATTGCTGCTACTGTTGATCATACAACACGATCTTCTCATGGCTTCACGTCCAAGCAAGATGTGTTTGCGCATCGATTTTGCAAGTTTTTTGAAAGAAAGAAGCGAAATTTATTCTAATTTTTTTTAGTCAGTTTGCATGAAACATGTTTTGGAAGAAAACACTTTTTTTTTATTTGCGAGACGTAAAGGCAACATAACTTAAAGCAGACATAAAGGAATATGGTTAGAAATTCTTTGCATCAAGGCGTGAAGGCGTGTGTAATTTAAACGAAAATAAACTTAAATTTTCTTTTGATGCTAACAGCACTGAGAAACGTTTTAGTCGTCAACTGCAACAACACACAACTTTGTAAACGCATCTTTGCAGATATCGCTTCCAATAAAGAAATTTGGAACATGAGTAAAATCCAATCAAAGAAGGAAGTCTAGCAGAAGCGTTTCTCAGAAGACAGAACTCAAAGTTCCAGACTGTATGCCGAGGAATTTGTTCAAAGAGAAAAGTGACACGCCTCTGTCTTGCAAAGAGAGATGGGGACATCAAAAGACAGATTGAAAGACGTCCTGGCCGATATGTGGATGGTTGTAATTTCCATCTTCCCGAGTCGAATTCTACCAAGATTTATTTGATGAATGAAAAAAAATTTTTACTCGTTTATCTTATGAAGATTGAACTTGGAAACGTTTGATCCTCTACCCCATGAACTGTGGTAGACCAAAGATTTGTGCTTTAAATAATTTTGCTATTTTTTTTATATTGCTAACTAATTGCTTAAAGAAGTCAGTAAATTACTAAAACTACTAAAATTACTTTCGTAGGAAACATAAACGAGTTAATGCTGATTACGATCCAATAGAAAACAATCTTTGAAAACAATAACAATAAGTCAGAAAATAGACAACCAGAAAATGAAAATGAACTGAACAAGCAGTTACAGCAAGCACACAGTGACAATTGATATACCGATAACACTAACGCGATTTTTGTCCTTGAGTGGCAACTGTTATTTCCTATTTGCTTACCTCTAGAAAGTATGAAAAATGGCCAATATTTTCTTCAAACTTCACTTTTGTTCATTTATATCAGGGGTCACCAAACTTTTTTCATGGTGGGCTAGATAACCGAAAGAATGGCGAGCGCAGGCTGCATAACCATTTTGTTCAATTCAATACAGGGAATACACAAAAAATAAAGACAAACAACATATTTATTTACCAAAAAGTTATCAAAGAAGGCAACGTTAGCAATAAAATCATACCCAGTGTGATATATCCGAATCTAAGCAACAAAAAAAGGTTAATGAGATTTGTGAAACTGGCGTTTAGCTTTTAAGATATCATCAATATTTGCTTTGGAATTGTTGCATCCAGCCAAGAACAGTCAACATCGTTCGATGTGCTGACTTCACATAATTCATTTTTGAAAATGTTTGCTTAAGTTGTTTGAAACAATAACGCCATACCAGAAGCAAATGAACTCTTATTGCAGCTACCTACACAAAAGGTACAGTGCAGCGGCGGGCCGGACGAACTGATCTCGCGGGCCGTAGTTTGGTGACCGCTGATTTATACAAACTTCAAAGAATCATTCTTGACACATGGCTATGTTACTCCTCCACTATTCTTGCTCATGATCAGAGATGCACATTTTGCCAGCCACGAAGAGACATGCTCAAGTGGTTAAGGTCAAGGAAATGTCAAGCAAGTCTGAGTGGCTTCAGCAACTCTCCTGAATCTGTCTGAAATGGAAAATAGGTCAGTTTCAAAACATTGAAACGATGGGATACATGTTACTCCGAAGTTGTATCCCTTTGCAGAGTGGAAAGGAGACAAATAAGACTGGTGGGTCAAGTAAAAAGACTATTTGCTCTATATATGGAAGAGCTACGTAACAAACTAGAAAAAGAGATCAAGAAAGAAAGCAGGTTTGTGGCTTAGAAATCCAATTAGAATTAGCGTGATACTCTTTAGAGATATAAGGAAATATTTTTATGCACTTCGAACCATTAAGTCGGAAGTGCATTTTAGCTTATAAATATAAATGATTTAAAGTATAAAATAATTATCAAATATATACTTCTTTGTGAAGTTGCGTAGCGTAATGGTTTCACTGCGATCTGGGAAGCGCCCTGTCTTTCAGTTCGTTACTTCATTTCTCGTTACTTCAGTCCATTCGGCTGACAATAAGCACCATCGCCTATTGGGAATAAGGCTAAACCTGCAACGGTGGCCAGAGAATAGTTTTGCACTTTAACGCTACGGAAAACAGGCTATGCTCCAGCCTAATAGGCTTGTAAGCAGGGCCAGATTAAGACCCTTCGAGCGCCTAAGCACTTAAAAGATTTTGGTGCCCCCATAGAAGACTATGTAATTCAAACTATAAACAATAATAAACCATAAAATCTGTTTTATTTTTTCAAAACGAAACAAAACGGTAAGAGGGAAAATAATATTTATTTTTGTATACTTCCACTTTAATTTATATTTGAAAAATTTTCTCCTACTTTTTTGAATGGCAGTCTTTAATCAGATCCTCAAAATTAATCTTAGGCAACACATCTGCATCTATACTAAGTAGAGATAAAGGCATCTCGAATATTATTTTAAGTGATTTTTTCTGTGCCGTAAACCATTTACCATTTCTGTGGTGTCCCCCTCCTTCCCTTGATGTCCTAAGCACGTGCTCAGTTTGCTTAATGGTTAATCCAGCGCTGCTTGAAAGGCTAGGGACAGAAATGACTGAATTACTTCTTTATTCAAAAAATGAATCATTGTTGTCTTGATATTATATTTCGAAATATTTGTGTTCTTCGCATTCTTTGAATATAATTTTACTGTTATTTTGCGGTGACCTTTACTACATCTTCTGGCATATTGGTGTGACACAGCGCACTGTTACGGGCCCAGTGTTATATCTGAATAAAAGGTGCGGTTATGATTAAAACTCATTTCATCATAGGTTCACTTGATGAAGCCTGATAAGGTACGAACGAAATATATACATATATGAATATACTTATGTGTGTGTATACACACATATTATAGGTTCTCTTCTATTTTTAATTATTTGAATTCTTCCTCTGAAGAGGGTGCAGGTTTCTGACAAAGATACAAAGATTCATCGTTGGAATGTATATAGCAAAAGCAATGTCACATTTTAAACTTGCGGTAAGTCTTGCACATTTGTATTGTTCCATCTACGTATGTATGTATGTATAGTCACACGCACACTATAAAATCATATAGGCACAGGCATGGTTGTGTGATAAGAAACCACATGGTCTCTGGTTCAGTCTCACTGTGTGACAACTTGGGCAAGTGTCTTCTGTTATAGTCCCGGACCGATTAAATCCTTTTGGGTGGGTTTAGTAGATGCAAACTGAAAGAAGCTCGTTGTGTGTGTGTGTGTGTGTGTGTGTGTGTGTGTGTGTGTGTTTATCTCCATTACCCATTAACAACCCGTATTAGCTTCTCTACGTCTCCGAAACATAGCGGTCCAGCAAAGGAGATGGTAAAATAATTACCAGGCTTAGAAGTAAGTGGTGAGGCTTTTTTTTTTTTTTTTTTTCGATTAAGCATTTCAAGGCAGCACACAGCAGGGCCGCAATCCAGTAACAGAAACCTGCAAAAGACCTTGGACAAGTGTCTTCTACTATAGCCTCGGTCAAACCAAAGCCTTGTGAGTGGGTTTGGTAGATGGAAACTGAAAGAAGCCCATCATACACACACACACACACACACACACGCACACACAGATATATATATATATGTATGTATGTGTATGTATATGTTTGTGTGTCTGTATTTGTTCCCCCGACATCGCTTGACAACTGATGTTGGTGTGTTTACGTCCCCGTAACTTAGCGGTTCGGCAAAATAGACCGATAGAATAAGTACTAGGCTTACAAAGAATAAGTCCTGGCGTTAATTTGCTCGACAAAAGGCGGTGCTCCAGTATGGCCGCAGTGAAATGACTGAAACAAGTAAAAGAATAAAAGAATATATATATATTATACACAGTCATATACACATATACATATTGATGACTATA